>NC_042302.1:9872132-9934632 GCF_901000725.2 Takifugu rubripes | reverse complement strand
TGCAGGTTTGAGGTTCTGCTGCAGGCGAACGCGATGTCATCAGAGTATGACGAGATCTCCGACATGCACAAGAAGATCCTCAGAGTGAGTTTTCTTTCATGCCAGATGATCAAACATGAGCTTCAGAGATGAGACGGGAACGTCACAGAAACAGGTCATGTGATCTGAAGTCTGTGTGTTTGGGTGCGTGCAGATCTCCAGCTCTCTGGAGCCCCTGGAACGCACCTCGCAGGACATCAAGAGCAAATTCCTGCCTGGAGGTCTTCTCACCGACAGCTGGACTCAGCAAGTGGGAACGCATCCAGAGGACAGGAAGTATGGCTGTGTGTGTGTGTGTGTGTGTGTGTGTGTGCGTGTGTGTGTGTGCGTGTGTGTGTGTGTAAAACTGTGACTTTGAATGTGCAGTGTGGAGAAGATTAAAGTGCTGCTGGATGCCATCACAGCCATCTACCAACAGTTTAAGAAGGACAAAGCAGAGAGACGTGAGTCCTTCATTCTTCATGCTAATTTACTGCTAAACTGCTACCGTGATCGTTATCGTTAGCATGATCACAAACAGGAACATGTGACTGATCCGCAATCTGTGCTCAGGTCTGCCCTACAACGAGGAGCAGATCCACAAGTTTGACAAGTAAGTCTCAGCAGCTTCATGTGGTTCCTGTTGACAGGATGGATGGATGATTCGTCCCAATAGTCCCATTAATCCCAATAGTCCCATTAATCCCAATAGTCCCATTAATCCCAATAGTCCCATTAATCCCAATAGTCCCATTCGTCCCAATAGTCCCATTAATCCCAATAGTCCCATTAATCCCAATAGTCCCATTCGTCCCAATAGTCCCATTAATCCCAATAGTCCCATTAATCCCAATAGTCCCATTAATCCCATTAATCCCATTAATCTCATTAGTCCCAATAGTCCCATTAATCCCAATAGTCCCATTAGTCCCAATAGTCCCATTAGTCCCAATAGTCCCATTAATCTCATTAGTCCCAATAGTCCCATTAATCCCAATAGTCCCATTAATCTCATTAGTCCCAATAGTCCCATTAATCCCAATAGTCCCATTAATCCCAATAGTCCCATTAGTCCCATTAATCTCATTAGTCCCATTCGTCCCATTAATCCCAATAGTCCCATTAATCCCAATAGTCCCATTAGTCCCATTAATCTCATTAGTCCCAATAGTCCCATTAATCTCATTAGTCCCAATAGTCCCATTAATCCCAATAGTCCCATTAGTCCCATTAGTCACAATAGTCCCATTAATCCCAATAGTCCCATTAGTCCCATTAGTCACAATAGTCCCATTAACCCCAATAGTCCCATTAATCCCAATAGTCCCATTAGTCCCATTAATCTCATTAGTCCCAATAGTCCCATTAGTCCCATTCGTCCCATTAATCCCATTAGTCACAATAGTCCCATTAACCCCAATAGTCCCATTAGTCCCAATAGTCCCATTAGTCCCAATACAGTGATCCCTCGTTTATCGCGGGAGTTGCGTTCCAAAAATAACACGCGAAAAGTGAAATCCGTGAAGTAGTCAGCTTTATTTTTTTTATTATTTTACAATGCAATACTGAACTATAGAATGAAACCAAAAATCAAAACCTGTTTTAAAGCCCAAAATTTGTTTAAAACAATAATTTTAATGTAGTAATACAAGGTTGGAAACATTGTCACGGGCGTATTTCACAGTCCCAGCTGAGCCTCTTCGTCCTGACTCCGCTCCGCTGGAGCGTCTGTTTCTACTGGAGGCGCAGGAGTCTTTCTCCCAGAGAAGAACATTGTTATGGGGAGTTGTTGGCGCTCTTTCTTTTTCTGAGCAAGAAGATTTTTATAAACGGATATGCCACCTTCGATTATATTTGAGAACTGCAATGAACGACTCGCAAAAAAAAGCCGTGAAGCAGCGAAGCCGTGAAAGATGAAACGCGATATAGCGAGGGATCACTGTAGTCCCATTCGTCCCATTAATCCCAATAGTCCCATTAATCCCAATAGTCCCATTAATCCCATTAGTCACAATAGTCCCATTAGTCCCATTAATCCCATTAGTCACAATAGTCCCATTAACCCCATTAATCCCATTAGTCACAATAGTCCCATTAATCCCATGAGTCACATTCGTTCCATTAATCCCAATAGTCCCATTAATCCCAATAGTCCCATTAATCCCATTAGTCACAATAGTCCCATTAATCCCAATAGTCCCATTAATCCCAATAGTCCCATTAATCCCATTAGTCACAATAGTCCCATTAGTCACAATAGTCCCATTAATCCCATTAGTCACAATAGTCCCATTAGTCCCATTAATCTCATTCGTCACAATAGTCCCATTAACCCCATTAATCCCATTAGTCACAATAGTCCCATTAATCCCATGAGTCACATTCGTTCCATTAATCCCAATAATCCCATTAATCCCAATAGTCCCATTAATCCCAATAGTCCCATTAATCCCATTAGTCACAATAGTCCCATTAATCTCATTAGTCCCAATAGTCCCAATAGTCCCATTAGTCCCATTCGTCCCCAAATCCTCTTGTCTGATTAGGCAACGAGACTGAGAGAATCTGCCAAAGTGTGAAGCAGCAGAATTTGTGGGAGGAGCCAGAAGGCTGAACGTGCACCAGGTGTTGAGTGTGTTCACGTGCGCTGTGTTGACAGGCAGAAGTTGGTTCTTCACGCCAGCAAAGCGGGCTCTCTGTTCACCGAGGAATGTGCCATGAAGTACCGCCTCTTCATCTCCAAGAGCGAGGAGTGGCTCAGGTGAGAGCAGGGTTCAGGCTGTGACCTGTTGCTAGGCAACAGGGATGAAAGATGGAAGATGAAAGAGTTGTGACTTGTTCTCAGGAAGGTTCATCATGTGAGGAAGCAGCTGCTCACTCTGTCCGCCCAGCTCATCGGCATCGAGAAGGAGGTGGCCATGCTGATGGAGAGAGGCCTGAAGGTAACGTTGCATCACCTGCTGCGCTCACATGGGTAACCATGGCGACACCCCATCATTCTGCCTGTTCCCAGCTGCAGGAACAGCTGCCTCAGAAGGTTCTGCCTCTGGTGTCCAGTGGGATGAAGTCCCAGGCCTACCTGAGCCAGAACACGCTGGTGGAGATGACGCTGGGGTGAGTCTCCTCCCCCTCCTCCCTCTCCTCCTCCTCCCCCTCCTCCTCGTTGACATGACGATGATCTGAATGTGTGACGGCTGGGAGCGTGCAATCAGATTACCTGGAGCCTCTAATCGGATTACCTGGAGCCTGTAATCGGATTACCTGGAGCGTGTAATCGTATTATCTAGAGCGTGTAATCGGGTTACCTAGAGTGTGTAATCGGATTACCTGGAGCCTGTAATCGGAATACTGAGAGCCTGTAATCGGAATACTGAGAGCCTGTAATCGGAATACTCAGAGCGTGTAATCGGAATACTGAGAGCGTGTAATCGGATTACCTAGAGCCTGTAATCGTATGACCTAGAGCCTGTAATCGGAATACTGAGAGCCTGTAATCAGATTACCTGGAGCCTGTAATCGGAATACTGAGAGCGTGTAATCAGATTACCTCGAGCGTGTAATTGGAATACTGAGAGCGTGTAATCAGATTACCTCGAGCGTGTAATCGGAATACTGAGAGTGTGTAATCAGATTACCTAAAGCCTGTAATCGGATTACCTAAAGCCTGTAATCGGAATACTGACGTGCAATCAGATTACCTAAAGCCTGTAATCGGAATACTGAGAGCGTGCAATCAGATTACCTGGAGCCTGTAATCGGATTACCTAAAGCCTGTAATCGGAATACTGAGAGCGTGCAATCAGATTACCTGGAGCCTGTAATCGGATTGCCTGGAGTGTGTAATCGGAATACTGAGAGCGTGCAATCAGATTACCTGGAGCCTGTAATCGGATTACCTCGAGTGTGTAATTGGAATACTGAGAGCGTGTAATCAGATTACCTAGAGCATGTAATCGGAATACTGAGAGCGTGTAATCGGATTACCTAAAGCCTGTAATCGGAATACTGAGAGCGTGTAATCAGATTACCTCGAGCATGTAATCGGAATACTGAGAGCGTGTAATCAGATTACCTAAAGCCTGTAATCGGAATACTGAGAGCGTGTAATCAGATTACCTAGAGCGTGTAATCGGAATACTGAGAGCGTGTAATCAGATTACCTAAAGCCTGTAATCGGAATACTGAGAACGTGTAATCAGATTACCTAGAGCGTGCAATCAGATTACCTAGAGCGTGCAATCAGATTACCTAGAGCGTGCAATCAGATTACCTAGAGCGGGTGAATGATGCCATGTTGTTCCTCAGGATGAAGAAACTGAAGGAGGAAATGGAGGGCGTGGTCAAAGAGCTGGCAGAGAACAACCACTTCCTGGAGAGGTATCACAATGATAAGAATGTAATCAGATTACAGCCATTCCTAGCACACATGCCAATCAGAATATGGACGCTGAACTAGACACACGTCATCGGAACCATGAATGCTATCAGGAATGCTAAACTTGAGCTAGTTTGCTTCTGCCTTGGTTGCGTGTAATCGGACTACCGTGTAACCCTGTTTTCCAGGTTCGGAACGCTGACCCTGGACGGGGGCCTGCGGGCCTGAGCCCTGTTGTAAATATTCAGCCTGTAAATAAAGTGGGACGATCGTGGTTGTTGTGAGCAGAATGTGACAGAATCGGTCACTTCCTGTCCGAGCTCAAACCATTTCCTGAGTCCGATGACAACACACTTGGTTCCTGGTGCCCAGTGTGACAGGACCACCCTCCCAAACGGATCACGGATGATCCGGCCTCTCCGATCGGACTGCTCGTCGGGGCTCCGTCACTACTCAAACACCTGATACTGCGTTTATGCTAAACGATGCTAACAGTCTGAAAACAACTGAGGACCTTTGGCACCGCTGAGTAATCAGATTATAAACATTGGCATTTCATCTGCAGTATGCTAACGTGGTGATGCTGTAATTTGACATTAGCATGTAAATCCTAAAAGAATCTGATTACATGTGATTATATTCATTAAAAGCGTTTGTTGTGTAATCTGATTCCAGAACAGTCAAGCAGCCCATGAGATGGGGTAATCTGATTATGTCTGGCATAGTGCCAGCGTTAGACCAGGGTCACATGACCTCGCCTGCTCAGCACCTGTTGACGGTCCACAGGTGAGGTCATGTGACCCCGTCTTGCTTCTGCAGAACCCTAACCCAGCCTCAGCTGTGGGTCCCCGACCCGTTTGCCTCCAGAACCTCCTGTTCTTCCAGGACGGGTCGCTAGCGGCACCGAGGTCGTCGTGGGCGCCGACCCGCTGGCGTTTCACCTGCTGATGAAGCTCCACCGCCGCCGTTGTGCCTCAGTGAGCCGGGAGTTCATTAGCTGATGTTTGTCCCATTGGCACATCCATGGTTTCCATAGTGACGGCACATGTCTCCTCAGTGCTCCAGTTGCCGTGGCAACATGCTGCGACAGCGTCAGCAGAACCATGTTTTCAGGGAACATCAACCTGCTGAGGAGCAACAGCAGTGACTGATGGTGGGGGGGGCACCGGGCTAATGTGCTAATGTAGCATAGGGGGGGGGGCTTAAGGGTAATATTAGCATGATGCAAATTTGGCATGCTAGCTGACAGAGAAAAAATCAATAATGAATCGGTGACTGATTATGAAATCAGACCTGTAGTTGGGCCACCTGACGGGTGGGGGTTCTGGCGGCCCCGCCCCGGGTCACGAGGACAGCTCCTCTTCATCATCCTCATCGTCACAAGGACGGACTGACAGCGCCGTGATGCCTTCACGGACCACCCTCCGCCTCCGCCATCCCCGCAGTGACGGACAGAAAGGAGCTCGAGACAACACGGTTTCCCGCCACGTCCGACCGAACAAACACGCCTGATCGCGCGCCTGGCTGGGTTTTTGGACCGAACCGGATCAAGAGCCTCGGGGTGCGTGTGTGGGGCGCCCCCCCCCCCCTCGTTGCTGCAGGGACTGAAACGGGCGGTTGATCGATCATCGATGAGGCTTCAGGTGAGCGTCACCAGCTGCCTTCATGTTGCCGCCAGGACGCGCGTGCCGTTCACCTCCGGAAGTGTCGGATTGTGTCAACATTTTAGCATCAGCGCCTCCAGATCTTCGGCTGCTCTTTGGGTCCTGATTTGGATCGAACTGATGATCGAACAAATATCGATCTGAACCGGTATCAACAGAGGACGCGCGTGCTCGCATCCGTGCTGAAGGCTGAACAGGGTTAATATCGATCACAGATGATCATTGGCTGTTCGCCGCACCTGCAGCACCTGCCAGTCACGTGACCTGCCGCGTCTGATCAAACAGATGTCAGGGACTGTCGATGACGTCACGGCAGAACATGCGTCACATGACGATCGTCTGCGGTTCTGTTTTTAACTCTTTTGCCAACTTTAATGACGTCAACAAAGATGGCTGCCATCTTGTTCTCTTTACGTCATTTGCACCCAGACTGGGGGCGGGGCTTAAATCCGAGTACTTTGTCAGTCATTGATGCTAACATGGTAGCATTTCTTCACTTTGTTTGGAGATGAAGACATTTATCTGAACATAAATTTATACTGCGGTTTAAACTTGAAAATGTCCAAAGATCATAATCCTTGAATCGGAATGATTTTTGTTATTAGGGTTATTAGGGCAATTACTGATGCATAATTACTGACGGTAAAACTGCTCACTCACCGTCGTCTGCTGCTAAATTTAGTGTTTGAAATTGGAGGTCGATTTTTTCTGTCTCGTCACCGAGGAGGAGATTCAGCAGCGAAACACTTTTGCCCCGACAGGATTGTTAATTCGTTCCGTTTAAAGCTCAGAGGAGGGACGAGGTCCTCAGGGACGCCGCTAATCAAATAAAACACAGCTGTTACTAGCCTAGCCTAGCGTAGCCTAGCGTCGCTGTGGTTTCCAGCCCTGGGACCGTCCTGTCCTGCTCCTCTGGGACCTGCTCTCAGCTCTTTCTTTGTCTTGCAGACGGCTCCTGGTCCAGGTTGTAGTTATGGTCTTTGACCTTCCGCCTGCCGGCATCGCTCCATCTCTCACATCTCCGATGTCATTGAACCACTCGGCGGGAGGAAACCCAACGGTCCCAGCAGCTTCGCCCACGACCCCCATATGCAGCCTCGTGTCCTCCAGCCCCCCCCGGACCAACGTGTCTTATGAGGTGACCACAGGTGAAGTTGCCGTTCTGGGTTTGGTGTTCGGCGTCCTTTGGCTGGTGTCCATCCTGGGAAATGCTCTCGTCTGTCTGGTTATTCACCGGAGTCGGCGAACGCAGTCGACCACCAACTATTTTGTGGTGTCGATGGCGTGTGCGGACCTGCTGATGAGCCTGGGCTGCGCTCCCTTCGTGCTCGTGCAGGTTGCTTCTGGAAGATGGCCGCTGAGCGCCGCTGCCTGCAAAGTGGTGCGCTACCTGCAGCACCTGTGCCCCGGCGTGCAGGTCTACGTCCTGCTCTCCATCTCGGTGGACCGCTTCTACACCATCGTCTACCCCCTCAGCTTCAAGGTGTCCAGGGAGAAGGCCAAGAAAATGATCGTGGCCTCCTGGATATTTGACGCCGCCTTTGTGTCCCCCTGCGTTTTCTTCTACGGTTCTACAGGAAGTGGTCACTGCGACTTCTTCCTGCCGAGCAGCTGGGGCAGCGCTGCCTATGCTGCCGTCCACCTCCTGCTTGGCTTCCTGTTTCCGGTGACCCTGATCCTGTGGTTTTACCAGCGCGTCGTCCGCTTCATCTGGAGGATCAGCACCGATGGTCACACAGTCCGTCGAACCATGAACATCGTCCCACGGACTAAAGTCAAAACCATCAAGATGTTTCTCATGTTGAACTCGGTCTTCTTCCTCACCTGGACTCCCTTCTTCATCGCCCAGCTGTGGCACCCCAGGGAGGCGGAGGGGGCCTCCCGGCAGGGCCTGCTGCTCTTCACCGCCATCGCCTGGATCTCCTTCAGCTCCACGGCCTCCAAGCCCACCCTCTACTCTGTGTACAACGCAAATTTCCGGAGGGGCATGAGGGAGACGTTCTGCATGTCATCCATGAAGTGTTACCGTAGCAACGCGTACACCATCACCGCCAGCTCTCGCATCGCCAAAAAGAACTACGTGGGCGTGGTGGAGATCTCGGCACCAGCGACGACGGGCGCCAAGGACCAGGGACACGACACGTTTGAGCGAGACGGGAAGGAGAAGAAAATCGCCTGGCCCAGTAACACCAACCCTCCCAATACATTTGTCTAATAAACGAAAATGGAATGTGCTAGCTACACACAGATGCATTAGCATCTGTGCATTAGCATCTGTGTTAAGGGCTTTTTTCCTTCTACACTGAACTGAAGGTTGTGAAGAGCTCGCCGTTTTTACACATCAGAAGAAAATCATCATGTTTCTGGGCCATTTTGATGTGCACGGTTTTGTTTTTATGCCACTTTGGTCAATGAACACAGGCTATTGTTAGCAAGTTAGCCATCGTGATATTAAGTGTATCTAAGTTTGTGGATCAAGCTAATGCTAACAGTGACTCCAAACACTGACATCCTGTGCTTTGCTACCTTTCAGTGACTGAACAGGCGAGCTAACAGGCGAGCTAACTGGCGAGCTAACAGGCGAGCTAACTGGCGAGCTAACAGGCGAGCTAACAGGCCAGCTAACTGGCGAGCTAACAGGCGAGCTAACTGGCGAGCTAACTGGCGAGCTAATGTCCTGAATGTTTTCTGGCAGCTGTGATGAGCAGCAGGTGTTTTTAGTTTTAGCTGCTCGCATCAAAATGGTCGAAGATGTTCAAAGGCTTTCCTTATGTGTTATAAACCATGTATAGACGATCTTTTGACATCTGCTGAAGTAAAACATCAAAGCTAGTTTGAAACTCTGAGAGCTTTGTTCATAATCATGTTTGTTCCATTGACAGCTCCAAATTAAGCAGCAGCTCGCAGGTACCTGCAGAGGTGTTGGGACCCGAGATCTTCCACATCTGGAGGTAAAGATCTCCCCTGGTTCACCACGAGCTGCTGCTTGGACCATGCTAACGTCGCTCCCAGCAAAGGTCCACGACCTCAAACCTGTGAGCACCGTCGGCATACAGAACATCAAATAATACGGACGGCCCGTATCAGCGGGCCCGACACCCCAAACTCTTGGAGGACCCCCACAGGACCCCCCGAGGGACACGGTCGAATGCCTTCGCCAAGTCCACAAAACACATGTGGACTGGTTGGGCTCCCATGCACCCTCGAGGACCCTGCTGAGGGTGTAGAGCTGGTCCACTGCTCCACGTCCAGGACTAAACCACATTGCTCCTCCTGAATCCCAGGTTCGGCGGACCCTCCTCTCCAGTACCCCTGAATAGACCTCACCAGGGAGGCTGAGGAGTGTGATCCCCCTATAGTTGGAACACACCCTCCGGTCCCCCTTCTTAAAAAGAGGGACCACCACCCGGTCTGCCGATCCAGCGGCACCGCCCCCGATGTCCACGCGATGTTGCAGAGTCGAGTCGACCACGACAGCCCTACAACATCCAGAGCCTTAAGGAACTCCGGGCGGATCTCATCCACCCCCGGGGCCCCGCCACCGAGGAGTTTTCAACTTCAGCCCCGGAGATACGAGAGCCTGTCTCCAGGTCCCCAGGCCCTACTTCCTCACTGGAAGGCGCCTTGGTGGGATTGAGGAGGTCCCTGAAGTATTCCTTCACCGATCCACAACATCCCGAGTTGAGGTCAGGTCACCATCGCCCCTATACAGTGTTGACAGTGCACTGCCCCCCCCCGCCTCAGACGCCGGATGGTGGTCCAGAACCTTTTCGAAGCCGTCCGAAAGTCGTTCTCCATGGCCTCACCGAACTCTTCCCATGCCCGGGTCGTTGCCTCGGCAACGGCCGTAGCTGCGCTCCGCTTGGCCTGCTGGTGCCCATCTGCTGCCTCAGGACTCCCACAGGCCAGTAAGGCCCAATAGGATCCTTCCTCAGCCTGACGGCTGATGGTTCGGGCGTTGCTGCCACGACTGGCACCAACCACCTCGCGGCCACAGCACCGGTCAGCCGCCTCAACAATGGAGGCACGGGACATGGTCCACTCGGACTCAATGTCCCCCGCCTCCCCGGGACACGGTCCACTCGGACTCAATGTCCCCCGCCTCCCCCGGGACTCAATGTCCCCCGCCTCCCCCGGGACACGGTCCACTCGGACTCAATGTCCCCCGCCTCCCCCGGGACACGGTCCACTCGGACTCAATGTCCCCCGCCTCCCCGGGACACGGTCCACTCGGACTCAATGTCCCCCGCCTCCCCGGGACACGGTCCACTCTGACTCAATGTCCCCCGCCTCCCCGGGACACGGTCCACTCTGACTCAATGTCCCCCGCCTCCCCGGGACACGGTCCACTCTGACTCAATGTCCCCCGCCTCCCCGGGACATGGTCAAAGCTCTCCTGGAGGTGTGAGTTGAAGCTCCTTCTGACAGGAGACTCTGCTGGGAACACCTGGCACCCTCACAACACGTTTGGGTCTGCCGGGTCTGTCCGGCACCCCCCCCCCCCCCACCATCAGAGCCAGGTGGTGGTCAGTTGACAGCTCCGCCCCTCTCTTCACCTGAGTGTCCAGAACATGTGGCCTTTATGTCTCAACAAGGTGTTCGTTATGGACAATCTGAGACGAGCACAGAAGTCCAGTAACAAACACCACTCAGGTTCAGATGGGGGGGGGCGTTCTCCCCAATCACCCCTCTCCAGGTCTCACTGTTGCTGCCAACGTGAGCATTGAAGTCCCCCAGGAGGACGAGGGAGCCCCCAGGAGGAGCGCTCTCCAGACGCCCTCCAAGGACTGGATGCGCTGAACTGCTGTTTGGGCCACAGGATCCGCCCCCCCACCCGAAGGCGAAGGGAGGCTCCCCTCTCATCCAGCGGGGTGAACTCCAATATCCAGGCACCTCCAGGGTGGTCGAGAGTCCAACCCCTCTGGAGGAGACTGGTTCCAGAGCCCTGCTGTGCGTCTATGTCTAGTCAGAACTTCTCAACCTCGCGCACCAGCTCAGGCTCCTTTCCCACCAGAGGTGACATTCCATGTCCCTGGAGCCAGTTTCTGCAGCCTGGGATCAGACCAAGGTCCCTGCCCCAGCACACAATGCACCCCCCCCCCCGGCCCCTCCTGCAGGTGGAGAGCCCTGGGAAGGGGGTCCCCTGTAGCCTCTTTGGGCTGTGCTAACCCTGACCCCTGACCCGGCCGGACTCCACATATATAGCGAATATACGTACGTATGTATGTATGTATGTATGTATGTATGTATGTATGTATGTATGTATGTATGTATGTATGTATGTGTATATATATATATATATATATATATATATATATATATATATATATATATATATATATATATATATATATATAAATAATACAGCAAAATAAAAACAAATCAAGATCTTTGTTTTTCTCTCAAATGATTTCAACAGGTGTAAAATCAAATCTTTTATTTCAAAAAATCAGAGACAAAAGTGCATCAAAGAAAACAATAGAAGCAGGTGGAACACACACACACACACACACACACACACACACACACACACACACACACACACACACACACACACACACACACACACACACACCCCCCCCCGTTGGGCTTCATCAGAACCCATCTGCAGGTCAGATCCAGTTCATTTCAAATATTTAGGCTGAACGTGCACGTTTTCCTACATCGCACCCGTTTTCAGACACCAGGTGGGACCTTTTGGAGCCTCCACGGGCCGATGGCCGGTCCACCGTCCACCGTCCACCGTCCACCATCCACCGTCCACCATCCACCGGTCCACCGATCCACCGTCCACCACCCATCAGCCCTGGCTGCTGCCGCCGCCCCCCACGGAGCTCTTCGTGTTCTTGTTGCTTTTGCTGCCGCTGGCTGGGATCTTCTGCTCGTCTCCAGTGAGCAGAGCTTTGATCTCTGAGGGGATCTTTCCCTGATCCATCGCAGAGCACCACTGTTTATACTGCAGACACAACAACAACAACACAACACTGTTTATACTGCAGACACAACAACAACAACACTGTTTATACTGCAGACACAACAACAACAACACAACACTGTTTATACTGCAGACACAACAACAACAACACAACACTGTTTATACTGCAGACACCACAACAACAACACAACACTGTTTATACTGCAGACACAACAACAACACTGTTTATACTGCAGACACCACAACAACAACAACACAACATGCTGCTGCCCGACCCAGCAGCTACAGTAACGTGGCCACCACAGATCAGCTGATCCACTCGTGGAGAACAGACAGAAGTGGGTCTCGGCGGTTCGGTACCATCTCCAGCTCCTCCCGCAGGGCGCAGATGGCTCGTTCCTTACTGGACACCAGCTCCTCCAGGTACTGGTACCGCAGCTTCTTCCGGGCTCGACACTCTCGGGCACTTTGACGGCTTCGTTCCAGTTTTGCCTTCAGGTCAATTTTTGCAGGTTTGCGACCGCGTTTCCCGGGTTTCTTTACTTTTCCACCAACAATCTGAGAAGAGCAGAAATTTGATGATTTATTGACGAAAATGCTTCATTAATCTTCGAAAGCCGAGTGTTTGACTGGTTAGGATGGGATATAGTGGAGGGACGGACAACAAGCATCCTAGCCTAGCTAGGCTAACCTGGCTAGGCTAACCTGGCTTAGCTAGCAGACCGGATCCAGTTCAAATGTCTTTCCAGATCACCTCTAATGTGTCGGCAAACGTTGATTAAACATTAGTCTTCTCTTAATATTTCGGAACTATCACGTATTTTCTGCCACACATGCTAAAAGGCTACAAATGTGAGTTTAAACTGGTGCTCTGCCTCCTGTGTTCGGGATTAAACTCCTCGTTTCCAACACTTACCTTGTTATCATCCATCCTGGAGGAAGCTAGCGGCGAGCAGCTCGGCTCACACTTGCTGTCCGGAAATAATCCACAAATTCGGCCGTTTGGACGGTAAAATAACGAAAACTGAGTCTGAAGAAAAACCTGCTGAAAAGAGAAAAACAGGAAACGCGCATGCGCACGAGCGCCCGCGCGGCCCCTTTAAGGCGCCTGCTGAGCTCATTGAGCGGTGACGTCATGGCTCTATTTTGAACGGTGACCTCATCATCTCACGGAGTTTCACCGTCCGTCGAAAGCCCGAAAGTCTCCGTCACGGACGATCCAACTGTCGCTCCAGGCGGGTTCGGACGGTCCGTCAAACGGTGACGCGGTGAGTTACCGGAACCTTCGACTCGGAACCCGCAGCTCGGACCGGAAAAGTTCCGTCCAGGGGCCCGAAGCTGAAGTTCGGCTCTCAGCAGCAAAATGTCGCTGAACTTCAGTGTTTGTGACGTCAGTGTTCCGATCGCGGTGCCGATCAGCTTCAACCAGCTGGTTCGAGAGATGATCGGGTCCAATTGATGTGGGACACTTTCAACTATTTAACTTTGGTCACAGTTTCATCACGAGGACGGAGGAAAAATCAGTGGTGTTGGTTAGGGTTAGGTTAGTTAGGTTAGGGTTAGTTAGGATGGGGTTAGGTAGGGTTAGCTAGAGTTAAGTTAGTTAGGATAGGGTTAGTTAGGATGGGGTTAGGTAGGGTTAGCTAGAGTTAGGTTAGTTAGGATAGGGTTAGTTAGGATGGGGTTAGGTAGGGTTAGCTAGAGTTAGGTTAGGGTTAGTTAGGATGGGGTTAGCTAGAGTTAGGTTAGTTAGGATGGGGTTAGTTAGGATAGGGTTAAGTTAGGGTTAGCTAGAGTTAGGTTAGTTAGGTTAGGGTTAGTTAGGGAAAAGGGGGCACAGCTACAGAAGAAACATCAATTTGTCACTTTTGTTGACTCAAATATTTCATGAGTCAAAAATGCCTCCAAATATTCAGTCAGGAGCAAAAGTGACCTGAACCTGCTGCTAACATGCTAACAGAGAACACACGGGACGTCCTGAGTGTGCGTGTGTGTGTGCGTGTGTGTGTGTGTGTGTGTGTGTGTGTGTGTGTGTGTGAGTGAGTGTGTGTGTGTGAGTGTGTGTGAGTGTGTGAGTGTGGGGGGGGTGAGTGTGTGTGTGTGAGTGAGTGTGTGTGAGTGTGTGTGAGTGTGTGAGTGTGGGGGGGTGAGTGTGTGTGTGTGAGTGAGTGTGTGTGAGTGTGAGTGAGTGAGTGAGTGTGGGGGGGTGAGTGTGTGTGTGTGAGTGTGAGTGAGTGAGTGTGGGGGGGTGAGTGTGTGTGTGTGTGTGTGTGTGTGGAGTGAGTGTGAGTGAGTGAGTGTGTGTGTGTGTGTGTGTGCGTGTGTGTGTGTGTGTGTGTGTGTGTGCTCTCACCTTAACAGATGATGAATTTGTTGTCTTGTTTTCTTTCTTTTTTCTTGTTCTTTAATCTTTGATACTTTCTGATGCTCTACAACAGTCTGGCTGATCCTGACGTGTTCTGCCTGTTTTGGGTTTGGTTGACCTGACACACAAGTGTTGATCCCCCCCACCAGCAGCTCCCTCCGCACGCACACACACACACACGCACACACACACACACACACACAAACATACTGTAAAACTTTAAAGTCGATTCTCTAAAGTAAAAGCGAAAAGTGTGTCACAAACGACTCATGAACTGAAATTAGTGTGTGCGTGTGCGTGTGTGTGTGTGCGTGTGTGTGTGTGTGTGTGTGTGTGTGTGTGCGTGTGTGTGTGTTCCAGAACCTGAAACGGTGCCAGTGTGAAGACCAGGACCAGATTATCTCATCAGAACTGAGTTTCGGTGACCAGCAGGCCTGCTTGAGACTCCGCCCACCTGATGGCCGCCGGTGGACTCTGAACGGGACAGTTGGTTCTCAACGGTTCGCCAGTTCCCCGTCCGTCCATCCGTCTTTGTCCCCGCCCACGACCAGGATGACCTCATACCCGACTGACACAATGAAGCGCTTGATCATCTGAACTAAACCTACATCAGGGCTGCCAACGCCAACGCTGAAAAGGGGGCGGGGCCAGCCTGGGCAGAGCGGGTGGGGGGTGGGGGTGGGGGTGGGGCAGGAGAGGATTTGGTGAGATATGTCGGAGCCTGCTGCAGGACCAGGGTCGTGGTCCAGGCCTGGGTTTGGTCCAACGATGCCAAGGCCGGCAGCGGTGCGGCCGATTGGAGCGGACACTCTGGTGGCCCTGCTGGAGGCGGGCCTGGACCAGGTGGTCCTCATCGACAGCCGGCCCTTCATAGACTACAACAC
Source organism: Takifugu rubripes (assembly GCF_901000725.2). Taxonomy (NCBI): domain Eukaryota; kingdom Metazoa; phylum Chordata; class Actinopteri; order Tetraodontiformes; family Tetraodontidae; genus Takifugu; species Takifugu rubripes. Next base: position 9,919,391 of record NC_042302.1, on the reverse strand, counting down.
GTCCCACATCCTGGAGGCCATCAATGTGAACTGCTCCAAGCTGATGAAGAGGAGGCTTCAGCAGGACAAGGTCCACATCTCGGAGCTGCTGCAGCACTCGGCCAAGAAGAAGGTAACTTCCTGCTGGGCCGCTGCTTCACAGGAAGTGTCCAACCTTAAAGGAACCGCTAGACATCAAAGGAAAAGCTGCTGATGCCAATTCAGGAAAGGTCGTTTTTGGATAACTAGCTAGCCTCAATGCTAAAAATGCTTCAGTCAAATTTCAGGATGGTCTCAAACGTTCTTCAACCTCCTTCAGACAAAAGCCAGCTGATGTGTTTGGTGCTGAACTCCTCAGGAGAAGCTGAGCTGAGCTCATCAGAACTCTGGAGCACCATCTCTAACTCCAGCGTGTCTGTGAGGAAACGTGGAGTGACCTTTGACCTGGACCTGTCTTTTACTCTCATATAAAAGGAGCACCTTTTTTATGAGAGTAACCTTCCAAAGATCAGATGGACTCCGATGATGTTGAAAAGCTCCTCCAACATTAGTTCTTCCAGGCTGGAGTTCCGTCAGGACCTCCGTTTGGTCCGAGGTCCTGGCAGAACGATGTCCAACCAGGGTCTGTGTGAAATATGTTGAAATGTTTGTGTCCGTGTTCCAGCTGGAGCTGCACGCAGGTCAGGATGTTGTCGTGTATGACCAGAGCTCGTCAGATCCGAGCCATCTCAGCCCCGAGTCCTTCCTCAACATTGTGCTGGTGAAGCTCGAGCGAATGTTCACCACGGTACACCTGCTCTCAGGTCAGTCCAAGTCCAAGGCTGACCCGCGTCAGTTCAGGTTCAGCCAGAGGACGAGTCACAGAACCAGTCCTTTGGTCAAGACTCCAACCAACCTTCCTTAGCAGAGGTTCTGACCCTCTGTCCCATTTCTTAGGTGGGTTCTTGGAATTCTCCCAGCTATTTCCTGGTCTGTGTGAGGGGAAGTCATTCTTGGTTCCTTCCTGTATCTCTCAGCCCTGCCTCCCTGCCACCAGTGTGGGACCAACCCGGATCCTGCCCCACCTGTACCTGGGCTGCCAACGAGATGTCCTCAACCAGGTAGCACCGTCTGCGAGGGTGGTTTAAGGGCTGAGCGGTTCTGATGGACCCATTGTCTGTGCAGGACGTGATGCAGCAGAACGACATCGGCTACGTCCTGAACGCCAGCAACACCTGCCCCAAACCCGACTTCATTCCCGAGTCACACTTCCTGCGAGTTCCCGTCAACGACTCCTTCTGTGAGAAGATCCTGCCGTGGTTGGACCGATCGGTGGAGTTCATAGGTCAGCGCCGTTTCTTTCCTCTCTCCGCAGCGGCGTGTGTGATGTCATCAGGGTGTTGTGTTTCAGAGACGGCCAAAGCGTCCGACGCCCGTGTCCTCGTCCACTGTCTCGCTGGAATCTCCCGCTCGGCGACCATCGCCATCGCTTACATCATGAAGAGGATGGACCTGTCCCTGGACGAGGCCTACAGGTGACGGAAGGATACGGTCCACATAAGGACAGACTCACTATGTGGTCCACATGATCTGACCACGCTGCAAACTGTTCTTCCACCCTTTAGGTTTGTGAAGGAGAAGAGGCCCACCATTTCTCCAAACTTTAACTTTTTGGGTCAGCTGCTGGACTTTGAGAAAAAGATCAAAACTCCCAGAATGACTTTACAGAAGAGTGAAGTTCTGGTTCTTCCTGAAGAACCCGACTCTTGTGCCTGTCCTGGGGTTTCTGTAGAAGCTATCCATGGGTTATTGGAACCACTGACACTACCATGTGTTCTGGACACTTCTCCAGATGAGAGAATCCTGGCCCAGGCGCTGAGCAGTCTGCAGTTCTCTGATGGTTCCGACGATAGCGCCCGCCTCAAACGCTCTTTCTCTCTGGACATTAAGTCATTCGGGGAGGGCGATGCAGCTTTGGGCCGAGCCTTTGGGCCTTATTGTGGGTCCGGGGACTCCAGCGAGTTGTTCAGATCTTCGGCTTTCAAAGATGCTGGAGGCAAAGCCTGTCAGTTCTCCCCGGTGGAGGAGGTGTCAGAGCAGTCCACTCCAGAACCCAGTCCAGACAAAGAGGAAGCGACCGCCCCGGAGACACCTGCCCGTCCACCCCCCACGCAGCTGGTATCAAAAGCTCCGCCCGCTGCTCCGCCCGCTGCTCCGCCCGCTCCACGGTCACTGCAGAGGAGCGGCAGCGTGGAGGAGAGTGCTGCCACCTACCTGTTTGGACTGTCTCGCAGTCAGCAACACCTGGCCAAGCCGGGCCCCGGTGGCGTCCTCAAGGGCCCCGGTGGCGTCCTCAAGGGCCCCGGTGGCGTCCTCAAGGGCTGGCATTCCGACATCCTGCTCAGTCCTGTCACCGTCTCCGCCTCCACGTTGGCAGGTAGCTGGTACCTGTCTGACTCCACGCACTTCATCTCCACTGCAGCCATCCTGAACAGCGGTGCCGTGGGTCCGTACGGCTGCGGTCTCAGCGTGGGGGCGGTGCGGCGCCGTGGTCGGCAGCGGACAGAAGATCGCGGCGACTCCAGAAGGAGCTGGCACGAGGAGAGCACCTTTGAGAAGCAGCTGAAGCGTCGCAGTTGTCAGATGGAGTTTGGGGATGGCAGAAGCGACAGTCGCTCCAGAGAGGACGTGGCGAGAGCAGCCAGCCAGACCAGCTTCTCTGGGAGCCTGGAGGTCATCCAGGTCTCCTGAGGAGGAGACCAGCTTCTCTGGGAGCCTGGAGGTCATCCAGGTCTCCTGAGGAGGAGACCAGCTTCTCTGGGAGCCTGGAGGTCATCCAGGTCTCCTGAGGAGGAGACCAGCTTCTCTGGGAGCCTGGAGGTCATCCAGGTCTCCTGAGGAGGATCCTGTGTTCGCTTCATGTGCGTTAAAGGGCCTGGTTGCCAAGCAACCAGTCTGCTGGATAACTCTCTCAGCAGTTTCATCACTTCTTCATCGTGCTCCTCGTCATCAGCCTCCGGAAGTTCAGCTGTGCGTAAAGGAGGCGTTGAGGTTTTGGAGGACGAGGTTCTCCGTGGGTCCGAAGGCAGCTGAACGCTCTCCGACTGCTGCCGCCGGCCTCAACCTGAGGATCGGGATTGTGACGCCGTCTTGCTTTGGGGCAAACGATCACGGGCATTTTGTCGATCCTGTGAGTGCCGCTGATGACATCATCAGGCCGAGGCGACCTGGAAACGTGTTCTGTCTCTACAGCGCCGTCTGCTGGACACGGTTAGCCATGGACAAAACGTTTCCTTCCAGTAAAAATGTAAATTGAGGCACATAAAAATGGCATGAAAGCAGCTGTGAAGCACGGACAGATGTTTGTCCCTGTTTGTAAATGAAAACCACATCTGGTTAATCATCTTTTCTTTGTTCTGAGGATCCAGATCAAAGATTTTGGTCTGTATTCCAGCTCCCACCCTGATCAGTCCCAGAGAACAACTCTAACTCTTACATGCTAAGCTAGCTTGTGGCGTCACAGTGCTGTGTTGCAGCAGGAGGGTCACGTGACACATCAGCTGGTTAGTGACCAGGTGAGTGGGCCCGCGATAGCGCTGCAGCGTGCCAATAGTGGCACACGTGCCAGAGCTTGCAGGTCCTTAAATGATGAAGGAAACATTTAAAAGGTTTTGATTCTGTAATTTATGTGAATTTGAAACTTTCAGTGTTGGAATAAAAGAAATGTTTCCCCTTTATTACAAATGTTTTACAATGACAACAATCAAGGTTTTAATTTAAGCCACCAGAACTATTGGTGTGTATGAGGTCATAAACCAGCAGAACTCTGCGTCGGATCCCACAGAACCTCCAAAGTTGGTCCAGGTGTTTGACGACATTCACTCATTAGAAACGTGATCTTGTGTTTTCCTCTATAAGCCGGTCGGCCTCTGTCCACCGGAGCACCGGCTCGGTCCACATTCCTGCCTCCAAGTCAGACCTGCCTCCGGTGCATGTGGGGCTTCCTCAGAACCGCCTTTGTCACCGGTTTCGTTCATAATTTCTTGGAACAGGATTTGCAGGCATAGCCAGGGGCCGGAGGGGGTCCATTTTGGGAACCACAGGACTTCGTCTTTGCCCTGTTGGCCTCGTGAAACCAGGACCAACATCATCCTCCATCGTCTCTCGGCCGGCCTTGGAGCGCCTCGGAATACTCCCGGAAGAGTCTGGGGATAAGGAAGTCTGGGTATCTCTGCCTGGGACCCGGCACCAAGTAAGCGCGAGAAAAGACGAGCCGAAAATGACGCGTATTCGCCCGAAGGGGGCGCGATATCTCGACTGTCCGCCCGCGGGAAGTGACGTGTGATCCAGACTGTTGCCTTTCTCAATCCGGAAACTCTTGTCTGTAATTAATTCAAACTGGAGATTAACGTTTCATCCAAACAAATCCTAAATGGGAGCATAAAAGACCAGACTAGACTAAAGTTCTAGATTCGCTCATGAAGAGCGTCACGTGGGCAGACAGGACGCGGGAAGTGAAATACTCTCGCAGTTCCGACTGGTAGGTAGAAAGGGGCGTGGCCACAGCCTGGCAGTCCTCTCTGAGGGAGCAGCTTGGGTCCCATCACAGTCCAACAGGTCCTCGAGACACCGGAACCACAGCAGGGGTCCAGGGGGTCCAGAGGGTCCGGGCGGTCAGAGCGGAAGCTGGACGGTCTCTTTACGTCATGTTTTCCTTCCGTTTGACGAATTAACGAGCGAATTTGATGAATTAACGACGCTGCAGGTACGAGTCTGGTCCGATGTGACTTTAAGAACTAAAAGATGTTCGCGGGTATCTGGTCGGTACCGGTCGGTACTGAAGCCTTTAGTCACGTGGTCTCCGCGGTTTCTGTTCATGTTTGAATGTTGCGCGAAGTAAAGTTGAATCAGCTCCACCAGAAGATGAATGTTTGGACCTGCCTGGGCGGTTCGGTCCGGCTCAGCGGGAGTCACGTGCTGCTGCCGCGGTGACGTCATCACAGGTGAGGCGAGCTGTTGGCACGTGACGAGCGTATGCGCCACAGCAGGAGCCCTGCAGTCCGCGTCGCAGGTGACCGTTAGCATTAGCAGGCTGGCTACATTTGTTGGTGCTGCTCTTTAAATGCAGAACGTGCGTGGTGCGCGTGCACATCACGCACCATAAAGTGGACTCGGTGGTCCTGTTGAGATGATCAGGGAGGTTTCAGGATTGGTTTGCCTGGAAATGTAGCGGATGATAAACATCACTTCCTGTTTGGGTTTTAATCAGAAATCTGATCGGATCATTGATCGCTGATCACCTTGGCAGCTCTCTGGGCGACCACAGGACCTGTTGCAGCCTGACTTCCTGTCCACCTCCTTGGCCTCCCCATTGGTCCAGGGAGACTCCGTCAGCAGCTTAAAGGGGTCGGGGTAAATCCAGGTCCTGCTGAGTTCTGGATCCTGTTAATCTGTCACACATGCCGAGTCCTCGCCAGGCGTCTGCACAGGTACGGCGTGAAGCTCCGCCTCCCTGAAGGTCCGTGGGGGTTCCGGCTGTGAGCAGGGTGTCCACAGTCGGATGAGGATCGTGTGACCGCGCAGTTGGCTTGTTGTCATGGCGATGTTGCTCAGGAAGTGAAGGCTCCAGACATGTGATTGGCAGCCATCTTGTTTTGGGTAGCATCACTGGCAGCCAGCAAGGAGTTCCTGCAAAGGTTCCTGGAGCATCAGCGTGGACGCGTCACCTTTGACGTGAAGGTTCCTGGTTCTGTTGTGAGTTTCTGAGCATGAAAGATTATTGATTATTGATTATTCATCAGTTGCTCTTCTGTTTCTGCTGGAACTCAGGTGAATAATAAAGCTGCACTGGCACTTTTGTCTTAGCGTTAGCATCAGAAAACGTGCATGTTGGCGATTAGCTCAGATTTGTTTTTCAGCACTTGTGATGGTGCTTTAGTGACCTTGTTGACCTGAGTGACCTTGTTGACCTGAGTGACCTTGTTGACCTCCTGCTAACCTGCTACACAGATGTGAACGAGCACAGCTGGAGAGTCCAATCTCAACATCAGTGTTAGCCTCTGTAGAGATCAAAGGTCAGCGTCAGGTCAGGGGTCACAGCGCCTGTCCAGGCGGTTCTGTGCTCACCTGGGGTCTGGGTGGACCTGCTGCACGGGTGGACCTACCCCAACCCGTGATGGACAGGATCTGGCCCAAGGTGGTGCTGGTCTGGTACAGCACAAATCACAGTTCTGCTGGATCCAGGATCCAGGATCCAGGATCCAGGATCCCCTCTCAGATCAAATGTTCCCTCAGTGGTTTTCAGTCTGAAGTACTGAGGGAGAAGAAGCTCTAACCCTAATCCAGGAATTAAACTTCCTGTCATCCAGGAGGACGGCAGGGATTAGCTGTGTTTGTGTGTGTGTGTGTGTGTGTGAGAGAGAGAGTGTGTGTGTGTGAGTGTGTGACAGTGTGTGTGGGTGAGAGTGTGTGTGTGTGTGAGAGGGTGTGTGTGTGTGAGAGAGTGTGTGTGTGTGAGTGAGAGTGTGTGTGGGTGTGAGAGTGTGTGTGTGAGAGTGTGTGTGAGAGTGTGTGTGTGGGTGTGAGAGAGTGTGTGTGAGAGTGTGTGTGTGAGTGAGTGACAGTGTGTGTGAGAGTGTGTGTGTGAGAGTGTGTGTGTGTGTGTGTGAGAGAGTGTGTGTCTGTGAGAGTGTGTGTGAGAGAGTGTGTGTGAGAGGGTGTGTGAGAGTGTGTGTGTGAGAGTGTGTGTGTGTGAGAGAGTGTGTGTGTGTGAGAGGGTGTGTGTGTGAGAGTGTGGGTGGGTGTGAGAGAGTGTGTGTGTGAGAGAGTGTGTGTGAGAGTGTGTGTGTGTGTGAGAGAGTGTGTGTGTGAGAGTGTGTGTGTGTGTGAGAGGGTGTGTGTGTGTGAGAGAGTGTGTGTGGGTGTGAGAGAGTGTGTGTGAGTTTTTTTGTGAGGTGAAAACCTTTTGATAATGAACCACGATACAACAGTCCAGCAGCAGATGGATCAGACGTGGGTGTGATGCTAGCGTGCACGTGGGTGTGATGCTAGCGTGCACGTGGGTGTGATGCTAACGTGCGCACGTTTGCTTGCAGGAGGTCCAGCAGCATGAAGGGGCACCAGGCTCCAGCTCTCTCCTCCGGCGTCGTCGGCTCCTCCCACATCAAGTTGGTATTTTGCTGCTAACATGCTAAATAGCGCGTGTCAACATGTGTGTTGTTGGCATCACCTGCTTTGATTGGAACATGCTAACATGAGCTAAAGCTAAACTTCTGACAGTGTTGTGCGTTGATAAATGAGCGACGATAAACGTTGGAAGTCTTGTCTTCGGGAGCGGAGACGTCCAGCCTTCGCTGTCCCCGGACACCTCCTCCAGCTCCTGGGGCAGTATTCCGAGGCGCTACCATGACGGTCCGGAACACCGAGGCTGCACCGGTCCGCCCGTCAGGCTCCATCCTTCCCCAACTCCTGAACTGGACCCCGAGACAGCTGAGCTCCTCCTCCTGAGGCAGGAGCGCTCCGCCCCCCTGGAGGCTTCAAGTTCTAACTAACATATGAATGTATTAGCACACATGCTAATTAGTGGTGGGGAATTTAACCCTTCCACGGTTGAGCCCTAAGAGCAGGAACGCCGGGCAGCAGCGAGCAACAGACTGGTGCGACCTTGAGCCCGGTCCCAGGAAAACCCAAACTCTGAACTCTGTCAATTGATCCGCCTCATTGATCAACTGTGCTAATTTAGCAAAGCTACTGCAGGCGGCGGATAATCAGGTCAGTAAATGGGGATCTGACCCAGGACCTTATCCAGGAAGTGACCCGGGATGTGTTCCAGGACCTTATCCAGGAAGTGACCCGGGATGTGTTCCAGGACCTTATCCAGGAAGTGACCCGGGATGTGTTCCAGGAAGCTAGCTGGGAGCTAAAAAATGGCCGGCTCTCTTTTCCCGACTGCTGCTAATGCTAACAGGTCATGATGTGCTAGTGGAGATGCCCAAAACGGGCGTGTTTGGAGTCTTCAGGGATAAAGGGTTTGAGTGCCGCAGCTGTGGCGTGATGTCATCAGCGCTCGCCGGGCCCCTGCTCGTTTATGCTCGTTAACGCTTTGAACATGTTTTACACTTCATCGTGAATGATCATAGAAGCCCACGGCTGATCCCGCCTCTCCGTGTGTCTCAGTGGGCGTGGCGGTCCGGCCCGCGGCGGCGGCCAGGTGGCGTCTCGTTCCAGAGCCGTGCTCGGTGAGTCCGGTTCAGGCCGCTCCACGCTTGCTAGCTCGGCCTTCATGTCGCTCTTTGCGTGTCCTTCAGAACGGAGGAAAGCGGGGCCCAAAACGAGCATCAACACGCTTACGGACACGTCTCAGTATCACGTCGAGGTGAGTCGCAGAGCTCCATTGTCTCCTAGCAACAGTCCACAGATCAAATGGTTGTTGTGACTCACCTGTAGCACCTGACCACGTTCGTGTTGGACCGGAAAGACGGGATGATGACCGTAGAGGACGGCGTGAGACGCCTGCGTCTGCTGGACGCCAAAGGGAAGGTGTGGACGCAGGAGATGGTGCTGCAGGTGGAGGAGAAGAGCGTGGCTCTCCTGGACCCGCAGACACAGGTGACACGCGTGTGCGAGCGCAGCGCAGCGAGGCCACGCCCAGGAAGCTGGCCCAGCATGTTTGTCATGGGTCCCTCAGAACCACCTGGAGAACTTCCCCATCGGAACCGTCCAGCGCTGCCAGGCCGTGATGAACTCCTGCGCCTTTGACTCCCTCTTGGCTCTGGTCTGCAAGGAGCCGGGTCAGAACAAACCGGACCTGCACCTGTTCCAGTGTGACGGCATCAAGGTAGGCTGTCTCTGATTGGTGGCTTCAGAAGTGGCGAGCAGCCATCAGACGTGGTCCCGCCTGCTCCACCCAACAGGCCAGCCTGATCCAAGCCGACATCGAGAGCGCCGCGAGCGACGCCCGGGGAGGCCGAGCGAGGAGGAGGCCCGAGGCGCTCAAGTGAGGAGCAGAACCAGCCGCCCGGACCTGCTGCTGACAGCTGATTGGCTGACCTGTTTGTCCGTCTTCAGAATGATCCTGAAGAGCGACGGGATCATCCCTCCGCCCCCGGCAGCTCCCGCCCCCCAACCACCAGCGCCGTCCAATCAGGAGGAAGGTAAGAATCCAGCGATTTGCTGGTCATCCTGGACCGACCGATCTGTCCTGCCAGATGTGACGCACGCACATCAGCCCTGTTAGCGTGTCGCTAACGTCGGTGGTTAGCATCAGCGTTAGCTAACGTGGCGATTTCATCTGTTTAATGCTGAACATCAACGAAGGCTGTTTTTCAGAGAAACATCTGCAGGCCACAGAAGAAGAAGGCGCCTGGGCGGAGCTGAGCCAGGTGGACCGCGACGTGGTGAGCTCCAGGCCGCCATGACGACAGGAAGCCCTGTCAGGTGACATCACAGGAAGTGGACCTCTGCGCTGTCACCATCAAAGTCTTCTTCTCCCTTTGGCAGCAAATCCTGAACCACATTCTGGACGACATCGAGTTCTTCGTCATCCAACTCCAGAAGGCGGCTGAAGCCTTCGGCGCTCTGGCCGAGAGGAGGAAGAAGAAGAAGGGCAAGAGGAGAGGTCCCGGAGGTGAGGCCGCCGCGGCGCCGCCTCGGCTCCGCCTCCTCCCCTGGGCCACGCCTTCAGCTGTGATGTGTGTCCCACAGAGGGAGTCCTGACGCTGCGCTCCAAAGCTCCGTCCCAGGAAGAGCTGCTGGACTGTCTGCAGAAGTTCAAACACGCCTTCAACCAGCTGGTAGGACGAAGGGTCACGTGACCGCGGGCTGACGCCAGCTGTGTGTACAGATGTGTGTCTGTGTGTGCACACAAAGGGGAAGCTGAAGGACCACATCCAGAACCCCAACGCTGAGGAGCTCCTTCACTTCCTGTTTGCTCCTCTCAGGATGGTGAGTGGTCCAAGTTTGGCTCCTCCCTCTCCTTCCGTTAGCACACGTTCCTGCAGCAGCTCCTCCTCCAGGTTCTCCAGGCTGCAGGTAGCGTGGAGCTAGCGCGCAGCGTCGTGGTTCCCCTGTTGACCAGAGACGCCATCGACTTCCTGCACGGCTCAGGAACGGCAGAGGAGCGCCACCTATGGGTCACGCTGGGAGACGGCTGGACCAAATGCAGGTGAGAAAGCTGGGAGGTCATGAACAGCTAACATGCTAGCAGGTGGTCATGTGACCACGTGTTTCAGGCTGGAGTGGCCGAAGGATCACTACTTCCCCCCGTGTGTGCTGACGTTCCGTGACGGTTGGGAGCCGCCATCTTTAACATGGTCCCAAGAGCTGAGTCAGCTGACGGACGGCGTGGGCCGTGTGCAGAGAGGGGCGGAGCCAGCCGCGAGGCCGCCGGAGGTCAGCGGGTTAGGGTTCCCCCACCCGGCCCCCCTGCTCTTCGCAGGAAGTGGCCTTTGACAAACTTCCTGTGTGTCTCTGCAGCCGCCAGCATGTGCGGACGTCTTGGCCGACTCCTGCGGACACCCGGACGGGGACGCCACCGGCCGGGACCTTGAGCGGTAACCCTGGTCACGTGACCTCACATGACGCGTAACCGTGGAGACGGCGATCAGGAAATAACCCAGATAGCATGTTCTGATAGCATAAGATAGCATATGACAGGAAGTGTGTCACAGGCTCCGCCTCCCCGTCTCATCGGCTCAACTTCCTGTTTGACGACGTGCATTTAAACAAGTTTCCTTCCACTCTTGTTTTGGTGGCATCAGGGAGGAAGCTGCTTATTATGGGCTGTCAGCGCGTGGCGCCGGAGGCCACTCGCCACTTTTTGCCAGTTGTAAATTCGACTTTGAGGCAAGAAACAAGACGGAACTGTCGGTGGAGAGAGACGAAGTCGTCCAGGTAAATTTGTTGTGTGTGAAGAGCGAGAGGCCGTCTGTGACGCGTCTGTGCCTCAGGTCCTGGACGACAGGAAGCAGTGGTGGAAGGTCCGCAACGGCGGCGGCGCCAGCGGCTACGTTCCCAACAACATCCTGGAGGTCACCAGAGCACAGCCGGGCTTAACAGCCACACCATCCCAGGTAACACACCTGTGGCCCTTAACGCAGTCATTCTGATTGGACGTTGGCCGTCTGACTCTGCTGCGACCTTTTGTCTTGTAACTGAAGCTCATATGCCAAAGACGGAGTTTGAGCTGCCTGAAGGTACGAAGAGTTGCTGTGGCCCCTGAAAGGAACATTCTCAACAACCAAACCTCACCCGGAACATCTGAGATGCTAAAGACTGCCTTGGCTAGGCTAAGCTTACAGAGGTTAGCATAGGTGCCTGCTTGGCTAGGCTATAAGCTTACAGATGATTTAGCATAGGTGCCTGCTTGGCTAGGCTAAGCTTTGACAGAATGTTTAGCATAGGTGCCTGCTTGGCTAGGCTAAGCTTACAGATGTTGCAGAGAGGTGCCTGCTTGGCTAGGCTAAGCTTACAGATGTAGCATAGGTGCCGTGCTTGGGCTAGGCTAAAGCTTACAGATGTTAGCATAGGTGCCTGCTTGGCTAGGCTAAGCTTACAGATGTTAGCATAGGTGCCTGCTTGGCTAGGCTAAGCTTACAGATGGTTAGCATGGTGCCTGCTTGGCTAGGCTAAGCTTACAGATGTTAGCAATAGTCCTTAGCTCCCTGAGCTACAGCACAGACAGGACGATGGCTAACTGGACGAGGTTGACCGGTGAGACTGTTCTTGTCGGGGTTTTCTGTAGGCAGAACCGACACGTCCGGGGATGACGTCTGCAGCTTTTCTTCCCAAGCCCCCTCTTCTCCTGTTTGCAAGCAACGTTTGGGAGAATTAAACGATGTAACCGACCAACAACAGCGACGTTTAGCTTCAGTGGGCGATGACATGTGACCCATCTTAGAAACAGATCACCAAGAACCCCTCGGGACCAGGACGAGCCCCGACAGCCACCGCAGTGGCCGTGGCCCCGACCGTCCCTGTGACGGCGCCGCCACCGGCTGGACGGCCGAGCCGGCCCGCCTGGGTCGCAGCCCAAGTGAGCGACGTCACCACGAGCCGAGCGACCAGAACCCCCGCCCAGTACCCGTGAGTGGACGGAGGTCGCGGCTGCTTGAGGAGCATCAGCGATCACATGTGCTGCTATCATGGCCCACAGGAAGGAAGTCCACGATGGAGGAGGTCCAGGACGAGCTGATCCAGACACTGACTTTGGGTCGGAGCACAAACAGGAAGTTTCTGGGTCCGACTCCAAGCGGCAGCATTCCAAGCGTTAGCATCACCTACGACTCGACGCCCGATGATGTCAGAGCCTGGCTGGAGGCCAAAGGGTTCAGTCCAGTGTAAGTGTGGCCCGGGACCGGGTCTGGGCCGGGTCTTTGTGCGTCCCCCTCTTCATTAGGTCTGGTTCTCAAAGCAAACAGGAAGCAGAACTGTGTTCTTCCTCTCAGGACCGTCAGCAGCCTCGGCGTCCTGACGGGCGCGCAGCTCTTCTCGCTCAACAAGGAGGAGCTGAGGACCGTCTGTCCTGAGGACGGCGCCCGGGTCTTCAGCCAGGTGACGGTCCAGAAGGCAGCGCTGGAGGTGAGTCAGGTGACCCCCGCCTCGGGCTGTCGGGCTTTTCTGGATCTGAGTGTTGGGAGTTCTGTTTCTGCTTCCAGGTTTTCTTCTGAGCTTCCTTTGATCTTCTGAACCTTCTGATTCTTCAAGGTATCGTGTTCTTAAGCAAAGCGCCGCTCGTTCCGTTGGCCAGATTCACCTGTCCGAACCGATCCGATCCGAACCGGTCTGATCCGAACCGGTCCGATCCTTTGTCCTGGACTCTGGACCGGAGCGCTTTCACCCTTCTCAGAGAGACGTTCTGGGCAGCGCCGACTCGTCAGGAGTCGGGTTTGCTGGCTCTGGCCATCAGAACGAGGGGCCACACCATTTTTGCATCGTAGCATCCTAAGCTAACATTCCGCTAACCCTAACCCGGTCCGAAGATCCCAAACATTCCAGCTCCTGTTGACCTCTGACCTGAATCTTCCGCTAGACACCAACAAATAGCTGTGAAGAGCGTCCCGTGTGCTAGCTTAGCTACTAGCTTAGCTACTAGCTGTGTTGTTGCGTTCACGTGAACATTATCGAAAAACTGTTTCGTCATCAATAAATGTCAGAATGGGGGGGGGGGGGGCTCCGACAGCTTTTCTTTCAAGTCTTTGTGCCTCTTCAAACTTTTATCTGCGTTTAACTTTATGCTAAATTTTTCCTTGATGAAAAACAGTTTGAGAACCCTGCTCACAACTCCATTTCCCAGCATGCTCGACTACAACCAGCTCCCCTTAGTGGAGCTTGAGATCAAAGGTTGTCATAGCAACTGACCAGATGTTTTTCCTGCACTTCCTCCTCCTCCCCTCCTTCTCTCCTCTCCTCTCCTCCTCCTCCTTCTCTCCTCCTTCTCTCCTCCTTCTCTCCTCTCCTCCTCCTCTCCTCCTCTCCTCTCCCCTCCCCCTCTCCTCCCCTCCTCTCCTCTCCCCTCCCTCCTCTCCTCTCTCCTCTCCCCCTCCCCTCCTCTTCTCCTCTCCCCTCCCCTCCTCCTCCTCTCCCCTCTCCTCCTCTTCTCCTCCCCTCCTCTCCTCTCCTCCTCTCTCCTCCTCTCCTCTCCTCCCCTCTCCTCTCCCCCTCCCTCCTCTCCTCCTCCTCTCTCCCCCTCCCCTCCTCCTCTCCTCTCCCCCTCCCCTCCTCTCCTCTCCCCCCTCCCCTCCTCTCCTCCCTCCCCCTCCCCTCCTCCTCTCCTCTCCCCTCCCCTCCTCTCCTCTCCCCCTCCCTCTCCTCTCTCTCTCTCCCCCTCCCCTCCTCTTCTCCTCTCCTCCTCCTCCCCTCCTCCTCCTCTTCCTCCTCTCCTCTCCTCCTCTCCTCCCCTCCTCTCCTCCTCCTCCTCTCCCCCTCCCCTCCTCCTCTCCTCCTCTCCCCTCCCCTCCTCTCCTCCTCCTCTCTCCCCCTCCCCTCCTCCTCTCCTCTCCCCTCCCCTCCTCCTCTCCTCTCCCCCTCCCCTCCTCCTCTTCTCTTCTCCTCCCCCTCCTCTCCTCCTCCTTTCTCCTCTCCCCTCCTCTTCTCCTCTCCCCTCCCCTCCTCTCCTCTCCCCTCTCCTCCTCTTCTCCTCCCCTCCCCTCTCCTCCCCTCCCCTCCTCTCCTCCTCCTCTCTCCTCCTCCCCTCTAGAGGGGTTCAGGCTCAGAGCTCCTGGAGGTGATGAGGAGGCGTCAGGAGAAACTGGCCTCCAGCACCTCGGACTCAGGCGTGGAGTCCTTAGATGAAGGCAGCGCTCACTGAGCTCCTCCCCCTTCCACCTCCTTTTCTTTCAAGGTGGCGTCTGGCCACGCCCATTTTGTGGAGAGACGGCGTGGACAAGCTGCTCGGTTCATCTCCATAGCAACCACTCTGACAGATGCTGCTGCATTCAGGAACTGTAGGAAAAGGTTTTCGTATTTATATCAAATGTGTATTTAGAATTAGAAAAAAGAAATGTTCTGTGTGAAGATTCCTGCTCATGGAATTCCTGGAACATTCCTGAAATTCCAGAAATAAAGTTTTCTAGGTCTTCTATGGATTTTCTCTCGGATTGTTTATTTCCCAAGTTTTAGTTATTCCAGAGGTGTCTCCCATGCTACCTGTTAGCCAGCATGTTTAGGGAACCTGATGTCCACACTGCCCGCAGCGAAGGATTAGATCTATGCTAAGCTAACATTGCTAGCACTACTACAGTGGGACCTCTCCTTTTACGAACGTCTCTACATGCGGAATTTCCAGGTTACGAAACGTCTCAACAGGAAAATATTTCCTCTTTTTATGAAATAAATTTCAGGATACAAAGGTCAAAAATACGCTACCGCTGCTACTCGCAGCTCGCGGAGTTTAGCGATGCAAACATGCTAGTAGCTGCTCTGCCATTGGCTATCGCCTAGCATCTTCCTGTCATCCCATTGGCTATCGCCTAGCATCTTCCTGTCATCCCATTGGCTGTCGCCTAGCATCTTCCTGTCATTCCTGAGCGGTCTGTTGGGAACCCGGTTCCTTTGAGGGCGGAGCCACGTTCCTGAGCGGTCTGTTGGGAACCCGGTTCCTTTGAGGGCGGAGCCACGTTCCTGAGCGGTCTGTTAGGAACCCGGTTCCTTTGAGGGCGGAGCCACGTTCCTGAGCGGTCTGTTAGGAACCCGGTTCCTTTGAGGGCGGAGCCACGTTCCTGAGCGGTCTGTTAGGAACCCGGTTCCTTTGAGGGCGGAGCCACGTTCCTGAGCGGTCTGTTGGGAACCCGGTTCCTTTCAGAGCGGAGCCACGTTCCTGAGCGGTCTGTTAGGAACCCGGTTCCTTTGAGGGCGGAGCCACGTTCCTGAGCGGTCTGTTGGGAACCCGGTTCCTTTGAGGGCGGAGCCACGTTCCTGAGCGGTCTGTTGGGAACCCGGTTCCTTTGAGGGCGGAGCCACGTTCCTGAGCGGTCTGTTGGGAACCCGGTTCCTTTGAGGGCGGAGCCACGTTCCTGAGCGGTCTGTTGGGAACCCGGTTCCTTTGAGGGCGGAGCCACGTTCCTGAGCGGTCTGTTGGGAACCCGGTTCCTTTCAGAGCGGAGCCACGTTCCTGAGCGGTCTGTTGGGAACCCGGTTCCTTTGAGGGCGGAGCCACGTTCCTGAGCGGTCTGTTGGGAACCCGGTTCCTTTGAGGGCGGAGCCACGTTCCTGAGCGGTCTGTTGGGAACCCGGTTCCTTTGAGGGCGGAGCCACGTTCCTGAGCGGTCTGTTGGGAACCCGGTTCCTTTGAGGGCGGAGCCACGTTCCTGAGCGGTCTGTTGGGAACCCGGTTCCTTTGAGGGCGGAGCCACGCCAGCGCACAGGTAAGCAACGTTCCCGCTCTCTGGCTTTTCTGCTGTCACCACATGGGTGTTTATGCTAACATTTCTTAGCTAATGTGTATTAGCCTCATAAGCTAATACTCGAAGTTTTCTCAAATTTCAGCAAATCTTCCTTTTATTAAAGTTTATCACATGACCAATGGTTCCACATTGTCCTCTGAATAATCTGTGAAATATAGTTTCATCTTTATTTAGCGTCTTACAATCAAAATGGTCTCTGAAACTGAAGAGAGCGTCTGTGCACGACGTCCCCAACATAGACTGTCAACGGTCTCACTGGTTTAACTGGTTTTCTGGAAACATGAAGGACGACAAATTCAACTGCAACTTTATTTATTTTATTTTATTTTCATTTCAACACAAAAACTGTGACAGTGATGCGTTCAAATCGTTCAGAAAACTGAGTGACAACTTCACAATAATGGCACGACGGAGCAGACAAACACGAAGCCGGTGACGTCCTGCAGCTTCTCCGAGCCTTCGGACCCACAAATGTCCTGAAGACGGAACTTTTGGCTCAAATCAAAAGAATTCACAGATGAAGAGAATCAGATCTCCTCCCAATAAAGTCGTCATGAAGAGGAAACGCAGCACGAGTACAAACATTATTTACAGAACTTTGATATCTAACAGTGAAAAACCTTTCAGAGAGCCACGACCACCCCCAGGTGCAGTTAAAAAGTCCCACGACCCTTAAACGCATCGCCCACTTTTTACTGAAGCGAATTTAGATGATTTTTGAGGAAAGGTTCCGAAACGTTGGCATCTTGTTTCGCAACACTTTCACACCTCGTGCGTCCGGTCCGGGTCGCTCTCGTCTGATCCGTCAACATTCTGACAAATGTGCTCCATTTTTGTCCTTCAAGTCAAATTTTCAGTAGAAAATCTTTTTTGAAAAGAAAGTTATTAAAAAACAAACAAACTCCAGGTTCCAAAGCTCTAAAAATGTCGCATTTGATCTCCAACTGATCCAAATCTGTGACGTGTCGGTTCTGTCGGCAGGAAAGTTGCAACATTTTGAGATTTTCTTTTACATTTGAGACATTTTGAGTTGTTTCAAGAGGAATTCTGGTCGGAGCCTCTCGAGGGGTCGTCGGGTCCCGGTTCCGATTCTTCTGATTCTGGCTGATTCTGGCTGATTTTGGCAGTCGAGAGCAGCAGAACCAGAACTGTAAACATGGACCGTGTTCTGGAGACGTCTGGTGTTTTCTGAGCATTTTTTACATTTTTATCAGCGATCGTTCAAGCAGGTTGTTCTCATGAGCTCAAAGAACGCGTCGTTAATTCAGACAAAGCTAAATGCTAATGAGTGCTAAATTAGAGGAAAGAAAAGGTGACGCCTATTCAGGCTCCTCCCACCTAGCGATGGTCAGGATTGAGCGTCGGTCCGTCCGTGAAGCTCCATCCCATCGCGCTCAGACTCAATCAGAACAGTTGTAAATGAATTCATACGTTTCTTTAAAAAGATGATATTCTTGGTTCTGTTCAGGTCGGCCTGCACGACAAAGACAAGAGGTTAGCGTCACTGGAGTCACCGCGCAGCCGTCCAATCGCAGACCTTTGAGCCGTCCAATCGGAACCCGCTGGGCTCCGACTGGACGGCTCAAAGGTCTGCGTCCATGAATTCTGTCCGTTGTTTTAACGTCAGTTCTGGCCTGGCCAGCAGGGGGCGGCAGACATCAGACTCACTGGTGGGCGAGGCGGCGCCGTTATGTGTTCCTGGCGTTCTCGTAGACGACCTCAGAGGTGATGGACTGCTGCTGCTTCTTCTTCTGCCACATCAGCAGGACGCACTGGTGGATGAAGACGTACTGCTCCTGCACACAGGTGGAACACAGGCGGTCAGACGGCCCGGCCGCGACACCTCAGCAACGGTTCCGTCACGTTAAAGGTCACCTCGGTCTGGACCATGGAGAGGCGGTGCGAGCGCATCTCCGACACCATCCCCAGAATATCCACAAACTCGTGTTCTCGGATGTGCTGCATCAGACGGTCCAGCGCGATGAAGGTTCCCGTCCGGCCGACTCCCGCACTGCACACAGCCCGTTAGCGTTAGCGTTAGCGTTAGAGGAGCGCGGCGTGCGAACACAGGAGTGTTAGCATGGCTCTGCTGACGCGGCAGCGATGACCAGGTTACTGTCGTCATCCTGTCGGTAGTCGTGTTGCTAATGTTGTGGATGCTAACTGTGTCAGACGTGACTAGCATGCTAATGCTGTGTTAAAATGGCTGCCAGACAAGAGTGAATGTTGCTGTGTCCGAGCCACCTGCAGTGGACCACGATCGGCTCTTTGGTCCTGTTGGCCTGCTGCCGCACGATGTGGACGAACTGCAGGATGCTTTCGATGGCGTTGACCGTGGGGACGCCGTGGTCGGGCCAGGACGTGTAGTTCAGGTGGAGGACGTCCCGACTCTCATCCGCCTGCAGGGAGGGACCAGGATGGGGTTAGGGGTCATGTCTGGGGGACGCACACTTTTCCTCACTCACGTTTCCCAGCCTGAATTTCCTGACGGTCCATTCGGGCGACTCCGACTCCGACAACATCTCCACGCTGATCTCGCCGTACATGATGAGGTCATCGGTGAAGGGCCAGTAGTGGTCACATTTGACCTGAGAGGAGGAGGAGGTGCACAGGTGGAACTCGCCCTGCGCAGGTGGAACTCGCCCTGCGCAGGTGGAACTCGCCCTGCTCAGGTGGAACTCGCCCTGCTCAGGTGGAACTCGCCCTGCACAGGTGGAACTCAGGTGGAACTCGCCCTGCTCAGGTGGAACTCGCCCTGCTCAGGTGGAACTCGCCCTGCTCAGGTGGAACTCGCCCTGCTCAGGTGGAACTCGCCCTGCACAGGTGGAACTCGCCCTGCACAGGTGGAACTCGCCCTGCACAGGTGGAACTCACCCTGCGGCGCTCGTTGCACTGCGTCAGCATGACGATGATCGGCGCCCTCTGCTGCAGCACCATCTTCCAGAAGTCGTTCCGTGTTTCTGGCAGCGGCCCCTGGGTGGCGATGTACTCCTCAGCACGTCGGTAACCCTGAACACACACAGGCACACACACACAGGCACACACACACGCACACGCACACAGGCACACACACACAGGCATACACACACAGGCACACACACACACAGGCACACACACACAGGCACACACGCACACACACACGCACAGGCACACACACACAGGCACACACGCACAGGCACACACACACAGGCACACACGCACACACACACGCACACACACAGGCACACGCACACACACACACACACACACACACCGTGTGGAGAGCTGGACCACGCCACAGCGCTGCAGGGGGGGGGTCGGGGGGGTCGGGGGGACTCACGGGGATGAAGTTGGCGTTGATGTAGTCGGCGCCCTCGTCGTTGTGCAGCGACACCAGTCGGACTCTGCTGAAGTCGTCTGTGGACATTTGGCACATTCAGAGGTTAGGGTTAGGTTAACCCACCCCAGTGGGACGCACATCCCATAATGCTTTGTGACTCACAGGGCAGGATGTTGGTGTAGCGGTTTTTGGGTCTGTTGATGGGCAGGTCTGCGGCATCATGGGAAAGATCCAGACCGACGCTCTTCAGCTCCTGAACACCAGCAGCACTGACCGTTACTGACCGTCACTGACCGTTACTGACCGTTACTGACCGTCACTGACAGTTACTGACCGTTACTGACCGTCACTGACCGTTACTGACCGTCACTGACAGTTACTGACCGTCACTGACCGTCACTGACCGTCACTGACAGTTACTGACCGTCACTGACAGTTACTGACAGTTACTGACCGTCACTGACAGTTACTGACCGTCACTGACCGTTACTGACAGTTACTGACAGTTACTGACCGTCACTGACAGTCACTGACCGTTACTGACAGTTACTGACCGTCACTGACCGTTACTGACCGCCACTGACAGTTACTGACTGTCACTGACCGTTACTGACCGTCACTGACAGTTACTGACCGTCACTGACCGTCATTGACAGTTACTGACAGTTACTGACCGTTACAGACCGTCACTGACCGTTACTGACAGTTACTGACCGTTACTGACCGTTACAGACAGTCATTGACCGTTACTGACCGTTACAGACAGTTACTGACCGTTACTGACAGTTACTGACCGTTATTGACAGTTACTGACCTTTACTGACCGTTATTGACAGTTACTGACAGTCACTGACCGTCACTGACAGTTACTGACCGTTACTGACCGTTATTGACAGTTACTGACCGTTATTGACAGTTACTGACCGTTACTGACAGTCACTGACCGTTATTGACAGTTACTGACCGTTACTGACCGTTATTGACAGTTACTGACCGTTACTGACCATTACTGACCGTCACTGACAGTTACTGACCGTTATTGACAGTTAGTGACAGTTATTGACAGTTACTGACCGTTACTGACAGTTACTGACCGTTATTGACAGTTACTGACAGTTATTGACAGTTACTGACAGTTACTGACCGTTACTGACAGTTACTGACAGTTACTGACAGTTACTGACCGTTATTGACAGTTAGTGACAGTTATTGACAGTTACTGACCGTTACTGACAGTTACTGACCGTTATTGACAGTTACTGACCGTTATTGACAGTTACTGACAGTTATTGACAGTTACTGACAGTTACTGACCGTTACTGACCGTCACTGACAGTTACTGACAGTTATTGACAGTTAGTGACCGTTATTGACAGTTACTGACAGTTATTGACAGTTACTGACCGTTACTGACAGTTACTGACCGTTATTGACAGTTACTGACAGTTATTGACAGTTACTGACAGTTACTGACCGTTACTGACAGTTACTGACCGTTATTGACAGTTACTGACCGTTATTGACAGTTACTGACAGTTACTGACCGTTATTGACAGTTACTGACCGTTACTGACCGTTATTGACAGTTACTGACAGTTACTGACAGTTACTGACCGTTATTGACAGTTACTGACCGTTATTGACAGTTACTGACAGTTACTGACCGTTACTGACCGTCACTGACAGTTACTGACAGTTACTGACCGTCACTGACCGTCACTGACCGTTACTGACAGTTATTGACAGTTACTGACCGTCACTGACCGTCACTGACAGTTACTGACCGTCACTGACAGTTACTGACCGTTACTGACAGTTACTGACCGTTATTGACAGTTACTGACAGTTACTGACCGTTATTGACAGTTACTGACAGTCACTGACCGTCACTGACAGTTACTGACCGTTATTGACAGTTACTGACCGTTACTGACAGTCACTGACCGTTATTGACAGTTACTGACCGTTACTGACCGTTATTGACAGTTAGTGACAGTTATTGACAGTTACTGACCGTTACTGACCGTTATTGACAGTTACTGACAGTTATTGACAGTTACTGACAGTTACTGACCGTTACTGACAGTTACTGACAGTTACTGACCGTTATTGACAGTTAGTGACAGTTATTGACAGTTACTGACCGTTACTGACAGTTACTGACCGTTATTGACAGTTACTGACCGTTATTGACAGTTACTGACAGTTATTGACAGTTACTGACAGTTACTGACCGTTACTGACCGTCACTGACAGTTACTGACAGTTATTGACAGTTACTGACAGTTATTGACAGTTACTGACCGTTACTGACAGTTACTGACCGTTATTGACAGTTACTGACAGTTATTGACAGTTACTGACCGTTACTGACAGTTACTGACAGTTACTGACCGTTATTGACAGTTACTGACCGTTATTGACAGTTACTGACAGTTACTGACCGTTATTGACAGTTACTGACCGTTACTGACCGTTATTGACAGTTACTGACAGTTACTGACCGTTATTGACAGTTAGTGACAGTTATTGACAGTTACTGACCGTTACTGACAGTTACTGACCGTTATTGACAGTTACTGACCGTTATTGACAGTTACTGACAGTTATTGACAGTTACTGACAGTTACTGACCGTTACTGACCGTCACTGACAGTTACTGACAGTTATTGACAGTTACTGACAGTTATTGACAGTTACTGACCGTTACTGACAGTTACTGACCGTTATTGACAGTTACTGACAGTTATTGACAGTTACTGACCGTTACTGACAGTTACTGACAGTTACTGACCGTTATTGACAGTTACTGACCGTTATTGACAGTTACTGACAGTTACTGACCGTTACTGACCGTTACTGACCGTTATTGACAGTTACTGACAGTTACTGACCGTTATTGACAGTTACTGACCGTTATTGACAGTTACTGACAGTTACTGACCGTTACTGACCGTCACTGACAGTTACTGACAGTTACTGACCGTCACTGACCGTTACTGACAGTTATTGACAGTTACTGACCGTCACTGACCGTCACTGACAGTTACTGACCGTCACTGACAGTTACTGACCGTTATTGACAGTTACTGACAGTTACTGACCGTTATTGACAGTTACTGACCGTCATTGACAGTTACTGACCGTTATTGACAGTTACTGACAGTTACTGACCGTTATTGACAGTTACTGACAGTTACTGACCGTTATTGACAGTTACTGACCGTTATTGACAGTTACTGACAGTTACTGACCGTTATTGACAGTTACTGACCGTTATTGACAGTTACTGACCGTTACTGACCGTTACTGACCGTTATTGACAGTTACTGACAGTTACTGACAGTTACTGACCGTTATTGACAGTTACTGACCGTTATTGACCGTTACTGACCGTTACTGACCGTCACTGACAGTTACTGACAGTTACTGACCGTCACTGACCGTCACTGACCGTTACTGACAGTTATTGACAGTTACTGACCGTCACTGACAGTTACTGACCGTTACTGACAGTTACTGACCGTTATTGACAGTTACTGACCGTTACTGACAGTTATTGACAGTTACTGACCGTCACTGACAGTTACTGACCGTTACTGACAGTTACTGACCGTTATTGACAGTTACTGACCGTCACTGACCGTCACTGACCGTTACTGACAGTTATTGACAGTTACTGACCGTCACTGACAGTTACTGACCGTTACTGACAGTTACTGACCGTTATTGACAGTTACTGACCGTCACTGACCGTCACTGACAGTTACTGACAGTTACTGACCGTTATTGACAGTTACTGACCGTTATTGACAGTTACTGACAGTTACTGACCGTTATTGACAGTTACTGACCGTTACTGACCGTTATTGACAGTTACTGACAGTTACTGACCGTTATTGACAGTTACTGACCGTTATTGACAGTTACTGACAGTTACTGACCGTTACTGACCGTCACTGACAGTTACTGACAGTTACTGACCGTCACTGACCGTTACTGACAGTTATTGACAGTTACTGACCGTCACTGACAGTTACTGACCGTCACTGACAGTTACTGACCGTTATTGACAGTTACTGACAGTTACTGACCGTTATTGACAGTTACTGACAGTTATTGACAGTTACTGACCGTTACTGACAGTTACTGACCGTTATTGACAGTTATTGACAGTTACTGACAGTTACTGACCGTTACTGACAGTTACTGACAGTTACTGACCGTTATTGACAGTTACTGACCGTTATTGACCGTTACTGACAGTTACTGACCGTTACTGACCGTCACTGACAGTTACTGACAGTTACTGACCGTCACTGACCGTCACTGACCGTTACTGACAGTTATTGACAGTTACTGACCGTCACTGACAGTTACTGACCGTTACTGACAGTTACTGACCGTTATTGACAGTTACTGACCGTCACTGACCGTTACTGACAGTTATTGACAGTTACTGACCGTCACTGACCGTCACTGACAGTTACTGACCGTCACTGACAGTTACTGACCGTTATTGACAGTTACTGACAGTTACTGACCGTTATTGACAGTTACTGACCGTCATTGACAGTTACTGACCGTTATTGACAGTTACTGACAGTTACTGACCGTTATTGACAGTTACTGACAGTTACTGACCGTTATTGACAGTTACTGACCGTTATTGACAGTTACTGACAGTTACTGACCGTTATTGACAGTTACTGACCGTTATTGACAGTTACTGACCGTTACTGACCGTTACTGACCGTTATTGACAGTTACTGACAGTTACTGACAGTTACTGACCGTTATTGACAGTTACTGACCGTTATTGACCGTTACTGACAGTTACTGACCGTTACTGACCGTCACTGACAGTTACTGACAGTTACTGACCGTCACTGACCGTCACTGACCGTTACTGACAGTTATTGACAGTTACTGACCGTCACTGACAGTTACTGACCGTTACTGACAGTTACTGACCGTTATTGACAGTTACTGACCGTCACTGACCGTCACTGACCCGGCTACGTTCCGACTGACAGAAACGAGCTCGTTTACCTCAAACTGCAGGGAGAACTTGTAGGCGGAGTCTTTGCTCATTTCTTTGAAGTACGTTTCAAAGTCGTCGAGTTGAACTGGACTGAAAACGAAGAAAAAAAGCACAGAACAGTGAAGAGGGGCCCTGACCCCTGACCCCTGACCCTGACCCCTGCCTGAGGTCACAGGTCCTGCTAGTAGAGCGTCTGGTTACCTGGTCAGCCTGCGCTTCTTTAAACTGGTCTTGGTCCTGCAGGAGGAAGCAGGAAGAGTTGCTGAGTTCAGGATGAAGCTGGAGTGACCTAGTGGGATCTGGAGTGACCTAGTGGGATCTGGAGTGACCTAGTGGCCTCTGGAATGATCTGGAGTGACCTAGTGGCCTCTGGAGTGACCTAGTGGGATCTGGAGTGACCTAGTGGCCTCTGGAATGATCTGGAGTGACCTAGTGGCCTCTGGAGTGACCTAGTGGGATCTGGAGTGACCTGGAGTGACCTAGTGGCCTCTGGAGTGACCTGGAGTGATCTGATCTGGAGTGATCTAGTGGGATCTGGAGTGACCTAGTGGGATCTGGAGTGACCTAGTGGGATCTTGAGTGACCTGGAGTGACCTAGTGGCCTCTGGAATGATCTGGAGTGACCTAGTGTGATCTGGAGTGGGCGTGGTTAGCATGGGAGAGCAACACGGCGGTCGTATCCTGATAGTTTAGAGGAGCAGCAGGACAGGAAGTGGCAGCACTTCTCCAACACGAGGCGTAAAACAAGAACAGCAGCACCGACCCAGCAGGTGGACCGCTGAGACCTGAAAGGTCTTGTTCTCACCACCTTGAGAAAGCAAACAGGTTTCTCACTTCTTGAGGAGTCTGGAACAACTTTAACTCTTCACCAACATCAGCATCTTTATCTCCAGTCAACCAATGACAGCAGAGCGCTGGAGCAGCTCGGACCCGAGTAAAACACACGGTCCGTGGCAGCTCCATGGTTCTCCGAGGTTCTCTGAGGTTCCCCATGGTTCTCCGAGGTTCTCTGAGGTTCTCCATGGTTCTCCGAGGTTCTCCGTGGTTCTCCGTGGTTCTCCGAGGTTCTCCGTGGTTCTCTGAGGTTCTCCATGGTTCTCTGAGGTTCTCCATGGTTCTCCATGGTTCTCTGAGGTTCTCCATGGTTCTCTGAGGTTCTCCATGGTTCTCCGAGGTTCTTGTCCTTTTGTTTTCTGGTTCTTTTAAATATTCAGACACATTAAATGTTCCGCTTTTTGCAATCTGACTTTCCGTCAGTGGCGTCACATGTTCTCCCACAGAGAACCCAGAGAACAGCTCCAAAGGTAGCCGTGCACTGCACATGCACGACGAGCATCGTGCTAGCACGACGAGCATCGTGCTAGCATCATGCTACACGAGTACATCCTGTTTCCCACCAAACTAAAGCAGCCTTGTGTCTCCCCAAATTTCCCTTTTCTGTTTGTCAACAAATCTCATGTATGAACGTGTGTGAAGCCCCGCCCCCTTCTGACCTGAGCGGCCACCTCCGACTGCTGCTCTTTAGAATGGCGCCCTCTTGCAAGTGTCCAGAACCAGAACTGGGGCTGCTCAGTTCGCCTGGTCCATTTGGTGGCTGGTGCCAGCCGGGCCGGGCTCACAGCCGGGCCCGGGTGCCAGCCGGGCCGGGCTCACAGCCGGGCCGATAACCCCATTGCTGGCAGTGCTTCAGATTTGTTGACAACAGGAAAGCTCCAGAACCTGTTCAGACCAGCTCTGGTTCTGGTTTCCAATCACATGCTCGCTGCAGTTCCCCATTCTGGCCAGCAGGTGTTTACTTACCAGGGATTAATATAAAAAGCCAAAAGATAGTCAGTCCAAAGGCAGGACGGCAGCAGGGTGAGGAAGGCGAAGATGCTCCTTCGCCTGAAGGTCCAAACACAGACAGGAGAGAGACAGCAGGGGGCGACAACACGCAGCCTCGTTAGTACAGGCGTCATTAGTGCGCAACACCAACGCATCACGCAGGTCACTCGCCGCCTCCCGCAGCGCCACGCAGTGACAGCAGGTCATGTGACCGGGCCATGACGAGCAGTTAGAAGCATGTGAAGCTAATACCATTGGTTATTATTATCGACGATAACAGCCAATAATTGATCAACAAGACCAATAAACTGTTCAATTATTTACACATTATTAATTGGATCAATAACTGAGTGATGACATCTGAACGACTCAGCTAGTGATTGATGATTTAACCCATTTTACCAGAAAATGCTGCTGAGATTCTGACATTTGAGCGGTGAGTGTGACCTGTTTGGGAATGTGGACAGGACGAGGGCGGCGGGCGGCGGGCGGCGGCGAGGTGCCCCGCTGACATCATGCACAGATGTCTGATGAAGACTCGTGATGAAGATGCAGCAGATGAACTGACCGTCTTTCAGCTCTCATATTAATCTTGTCAATGCTCAAAGCTCAACGACCCCAGCTGATCTAGAGCTACTCTGATTGGTTCATTACTGAGCAGGAAGGGGCGGGGCTTACCAGTTATAGGGAAGTTTCCCGTCTCTCTCAAAGGACGCAAAATTAACAAAGGTCTCAGCTCCACACTCCCTGAAATGGAGCACAGGTGAAGACGTGAGAACAGGAACAGGAAGTGCGAGGTGCTTCGGTTCGACCGTGGGGACGCTGGCGTCTCCAGATGTTGGCAGCTGTCACCTGCTGAGCTGCAGGTGCTTCTTACGGAGAACCAGCAGGAAGAGCAGCAGCAGCCCGATGAGCAGGACGCTGAGCACAGCCAGAGCGGCGATGGCTGCCACGCCCAGGTTCCTCTCCTTGGCTGTGTGCACAAGAACGCAGGTGGTTGTTGTTGTTGTTGTTGCTGTTGTTGTTGCTGTCGGGGGAGATGAGAGCGGTACCCACCAGCAGTGGTGATGCGGATGTGCACAGGTGTGCTGGGAGTGCTGTAGCTGAAACTGGTGATGCTGCAGTTGTAGCTGGACGACGGCATCAAGCCCGACACCACCACGGCCTGAGCGGTGGCCACCTGTGGCTCCCCGGCCTGAGCGGTGAACACCTGTGGCTCCCCCACCTGAGCGGTGGCCACCTGTGGCTCCCCCACCTGAGCGGAGCCAGCAGGTCAAACGGAGAACACCAAGCTTCTCGCGCTAACATGCTAGCTTCTCGATACCTTTAGCTCCTTTCTGCCTCCGCCGGCTCTACAGAGGACCTGGTAATAGTCGACCACGCCCTCCTCCGCCCACAGCAGCGTCACGGACGAGTGCGTGGCGTTGACGGCGTACAGGGATCGTGGCGGCGCCGGCTCTGCAACAGACGGTAGACACACCCACCGTGAAACCCCTGTGGAAGAGAACCTTCCAGAGCAGATGAAAGGCATCAAAGCCGACCCAGTTTGATGATGGTCGGTGTCGACGTGTTCCTGCTGCGTTCGGTGCACGCCGTCACCGTCACGTTGTAGATGTCTCCTGGAGGGAGAGGCAGGCTCGCTCGCATCACGTCACGGATGACCTGCCACAACAGATCGCCCATCACCCGAAAGAACCTTTTCCTTTATCAGGGGAACATCAATCAGCAGACGACCAGTGTGGGCGGAGCCAAGACAGACGGACTCACGTCCACAGAGAAACCGCTCTCAGGTCCTTTCTTCCCGATGGCGAGCACCTGCCAGTGAAGTATCCTGGAGTGTGACAGGTCAACAAAGACCTCGCCGTAGGTCCAGCAGACGAACAGCACGCCACGAGAATAATGCACCGAGGAGATGTGAGGCGCCTCTGGAGCTGAGGGCCGCCACAGGTTATTCACCGGCAGGAAACCACTGACTCAAGAACAGAGGCTCCTCCCACCCTGATGTCATACCTGTTACAAAGCTGATGGCAGAACTGTCACAGCAGCTGAGGGGCGGCTCGCCCCACGTCACCATGGAAACACGGAAATTATAGTACCAGGCAGGCAGCAGGTCAGTCACTCTCTACAGGACACACAGGACTGGTCACAGAAGCTCCTCCCACCCAACCAACTCCTGTTGGCGTGTGTGCGTGTGTGTGCGTGTGTGTGTGTGTGTGCGTGTGTGTGTGCATGTTACCACTGAGGCGATGACGGATTCAGTGGCGGCGATCTCATAGTAGGTGGTCCACTCTGAGGTCAGAGTGACGGGGTTCAGGAAGAAGGTCTCCAACACGTACTTCCTGAACGCCACGTGATACGGACGCCGCCAGCTGAGGATCACTGCCGTCGGACTCAGAGGGTACACCGCCAGCTCATGTACACCAGTGGGCTCTACACACACACACACACACACACACACACACACACACACACACACACACACACACACACACACACACAGTTACAGCACAGGAACGGCAGCTAGCGGCAGAGCCCAAGCTGCCGTTTGGCTCACCGATGTCGATAATAACGGGCTCCGATGGGGGGCTGATCAGGGGTCCGTTGGTGTGGTAGACCACCACGCGGTACTGAGCTCCGGGGGTGAGCCTCGTGATGATGTCACTGGTGGAGTTTTCCTGTGATGGCAGCAACAGGAGGGGCATTAAGGACCTCCTGACACCAAGACCGTCACCTTTGATTCTGCCGTTTTAGGATGAAGCCCAGCCCCCCAGAGCCCAACAACCCCCCCCCCAGCCCAACAACCCCCCCCCCCCCCCCCCAGCCCCCCCCAGCCCAACACCCCCCCCCCAGCCCAACAACCCCCCCCAGCCCAACAACCCCCCCCCCCAGAGCCCAACAACCCCCCCCCCAGCCCAACAACCCCCCCCCGCCCCCCCCCCCCCCCAGCCCAACACCCCCCCCAGCCCAACAACCCCCCCCATCCCCCCCAGCCCAACAACCCCTCCCCAGCCCCCCCCCAGCCCAACAACCCCAGCGCTCATCATCATTGGGCTGGTGAAAGTCCACCTCCTCTCCCCTGTGGCATCCCTCAGGTGTGCGTGTGTGTGCGTAAACGTGTGTGTGTGTGTGTGTGTAAACGTGCGTGCTGGTGGGCGTGGCCATGCCTCGCTGCAGTAGCTGCTCTCCATTCGCTGCCTCGGACTCGGCCTGAGACAGGTGGTGGACACCACCGACACCACACTGCCTTTGTGGTCCTCGGAGGACGGGTCCCAGGAGACGGCGGCGGTGCTGGAGTCCAGCAGTCTGACACTGACAGCCTGAGGACGCTCCCGGAGCTCCTCCAACAGCTCCACGTGCGGACCTGGAAGGAAAGATTGGGAAGCTAAAGTAGGAACATGGCTTCATTTTCTGAATTCTACCTTTGCTCTGAACCAACGACCACAGTCGGGTCTAATTTGTGACCTCAGTAAATATCTGAAGAACGCACCGAGGTAGAAGGTGAAGCCGGCCTTCAGGTTGCTCTCTCTGGCCTCGCATTCGCCAGCAGAACTGAGCGTGGTCACCTGAATCTGGTAGGTTCCGGGTTCTGTTAACTCTGTGAAGAACTCGTGGGTGTTCTCGTCCACACTGGCGGTTTCTGTCACATTACCTGCACATAAGAAGAGGTGAGGAACACCAGCTGTTCCAGATCAACAAGCCCCGCCTCCTTTCCTACCGTCTCTGTAGATGTAGATGTTGAAGCCATCGTAGCTCGTGGGAGGCCGCGGTGGCAGCCAGCGCAACTCCAGCAGAACAGGCGGCGGTCTGGTGGCCAATACAGAGGTCTCGGTCGGGAGGTCCATGGCTGAGCCCGGCTCGTTGGAGTCTTCGTACTCCGGCACCACAGCGTTCACAAACTCCTCATCTGCATCCCTCAGAACAGGCTCGGTCGGATCTGCCCAGTTGTCCCGAGTGGTCTGGTTGACAGCGTCCGTCCCCGTTGGGATGTTCCTGTGTTCAGAGGGACCTTGGCTGGCAGCTCCTGTGGTGGCCTCTGAGGCGTGCCCCTCCTCCCAAAGCTCCGCCTCCGGGCGCTCTGTTGTGGCGGGAACGCTGACAGCCTGTCGGGACGTTCGCTGGGACACAGTGTGGCTGTCCTCGTGGCTCTCCGGAGACACCTGCTCCACCCTCTGGCTCAGGTGAACAATACTATGCGAAATGTTGAGAGGGGGGTAGGGTACTGTAACACAAGGGAGGGGGCGGAGTCAGCAGCATTAGCAAACATTCCTGAACTCTCAGCTAGCTCGCTCGTGCTAGTTTAACCCTAACCCTGTGTCTCTAACCTGTGCGATGGTTTAAAGGTTTGTGTGTGACGTCACTGTGTGCGACCAGTGAATTCCGGAACACCCTGGCCTCCGACACGAGCTGGAAGGTGATGTCCCGGTAGCACACCCCGGGCAGCCAGTGCTTGAACACTGTCCTCCCCTGGTAAAAATCTAAAACACAAGATTTCCCCTTAAAATCAGGAAATGGGTGCACAGCAGGTGTGACTCAAACATCAGGAACACTAGCTAATGCTAACATGCTAGGTTACCCCACCAGGTCGAAAATGTCCTGAGGGACATGTTATTGGATCTAAAGTGAAGATCAGAGCCTTTTGGCATTTCCTGTTGCTGCTCCTGCTCCTGTCTGGGAACCCTGAGAGCTTCTCTGGCAGAACCTTTAGAACCGGTGTACCTTTATAGAGCATCGATCTTCGTTCTTCTCCTTCTGTGAAGGTGATGTTGACTCTGCTGAAGATGGTTCCAGCGGGAGGCTCTATGTCAAACACCACTCCAGTTTCTGGGGACTCCTTGTAGTCCAGGATGTGTGCCGAGTGGACCGGCAGAGGTTCTGAGGAGGGGGAACGCATAGAATGCTGACCACAATAGTCTGGAGGATCTCAACACAACATCAATCGTTCACAATTCCTGACTGATGAGTCCATTATTACTGGTTCTTACTTGTGAGCACAGGTACGCTACTGACTGGTTTGGACCAGGTGTGTCCCACTTTGATCAGCAGTCCCACAGAGTAACAGAGTCCATGATGAGACGTGTTGAAGGACAAAGCTTTGCTGACATTCGCAAAGAGAGCCACCGTCGTCTGAGCGTCCCCAGACAGCTGAGCCGCGTACGCCGTGGCGTTCTCCTGCAGGTCTGAGTGCTCCAGTGCTGCCATGATCCGCCCGTCCTCATTCACCCAGGCCCTGAACGCCCATGATACCTGTACAGGAACAGGAAGCGCTGTCAGCACCTGCTTCAGCCACAGGAAGACCCATGAAGTCCTTCAGACAGCTTGGACGTGGACAGGGACGAATTCCTGGAAGTGTCCGTCTGTGGGAGGAGCATCTTCAGTGGCGATAGTGACTGGAAGCTAACCCTAACCTAACCCTAACCCTAACCTAACCCTAACCCTAACCACCCTAACCCTAACCTAACCACCCTAACCCTAACCTAACCACCATAACCCTAACCACCCTAACCCTAACCCTAAAACCCTAACCCTAACCACCCTAACCCTAACCACCCTAACCCTAACCTAACCACCCTAACCCTAACCACCCTAACCCTAACCTAACCACCCTAACCCTAACCTAACCACCCTAACCCTAACCACCCTAACCCTAACCACCCTAACCCTAACCCTAACCACCCTAACCCTAACCTAACCACCCTAACCCTAACCACCCTAACCCTAACCTAACCACCCTAACCCTAACCTAACCACCCTAACCCTAACCTAACCACCCTAACCCTAACCACCCTAACCCTAACCTAACCACCCTAACCCTAACCCTAACCACCCTAACCCTAACCTAACCACCCTAACCTAACCACCATAACCCTAACCACCCTAACCCTAACCCTAACCATAACTACCCTAACCATAACCACCCTAACCATAACCCTAACCTAACCACCCTAACCCTAACCACCATAACCCTAACTACCCTAACCATAACCTAACCACCCTAACTACCCTAACCCTAACTACCCTAACCATAACCTAACCACCCTAACCATAACCACCCTAACCATAACCCTAACCTAACCACCCTAACCTAACCACCATAACCCTAACCACCCTAACCCTAACCCTAAACCCTAACCACCCTAACCCTAACTACCCTAACCATAACCTAACCACCCTAACCCTAACTACCCTAACCATAACCTAACCACCCTAACCCTAACTACCCTAACCATAACCCTAAATCCCAGCAACTGCTGCCGTCTATGGTTTAAACCTGCACTTCCCTCTTTTACAGAAGTTGAGGATCAACCATGTCACATGACCAGACGTGTCACGTGACCGTCCCTAGATGATAAGTGATCTACAGGCGGTTTCCACGGTGACACCACGGAACTGCCAAAACTCCAGATCTTTTACTTCGCGGCCCTTTAGAGCGCTGCTGTTCGCATTCACTTCCACCTGTGGTGTTTCCGTGGCAACAGGCGACTGCCATTCAACGCCTGATGTTGCTAGGAGACCAACCCACCGTGTTTCATGCTGGCTGATGCAGATTTGGGATTTTCTGACCGTGATACGTCCTCAGATACCTCAGCGAAATTAGGAGGTGCCCAACACACACATACACACACACACACACACACACACACACACACACACACACACACACACAAATATGCACACGTGCATACACACACTTGGGAAAGGACGTGGAGACTCATCCAGATGAGATCATTGGTAAACGAGTGACAGGAGCAGCTGTTTCAATCCTGCTCAGAACCATGTCAGGAAGCAGTGAAGCCCTAACCCTAACCTAACCCTAACCCTAACCTAACCCTAACCACCCTAACCCTCTAACCCTAACCACCCTAACCTAACCCCATAACCCTAACCCTCTAACCCGAACCTAACCCCTAACCCTCTAACCCTAACCTAACCCTCTAACCCTAACCCCTAACCCTCTAACCCTAACCTAACCCTCTAACCCTAACCCTCTAACCCTAACCTAACCCTCTAACCCTAACCTAACCCTCTAAGCCTAACTCTCTAACCCTAACCCTCTAACCCTCTACCCTAACCCTCTAACCCTAACTCTCTAACCCTAACCCTCTAACCCTAACCCTATAACTCTAACCCTAACCCTCTAACCCTAACCCTCTAACTCTAACCCTCTAACCCTCTAACCCTAACCCTCTAACCCTAACCCTCTAACTCTAACCCTAACTCTCTAACCCTAACTCTCTAACCCTAACCCTCTAACCCTAACCCTAACCCTAACCCTAACCCTAACCCTAACCTAACCGTAACCATTAACGGGGACGAGAGCTTCTTGAGTGGGGGCGCTATGGAGAGCGCTGAGTTACATCTCTGAAGAAGCCGGAAGTTCGCCATGGAAACACGTCAGGGAGGCAAAAAAACATCTGATCCAAATCTGGTGATCTACACGGGTCCATGGAGACGATGCAGCCCAAGTCCTTCAGATATCACAGCCAACTGAAGCTTCTCCCAGTTCAGCCAGGGCTAATGGAGAACCACAACTAATGAGGCTAAAGGACAGAACAGCAGCAGCTGCCAATGCTAACGGGGGGAACGGAGCTGGTCTCCAGCCACCGTGCTGGACTTCAGGTCCTTCACAACAAACAATGGCTGTTAAACCCAAACAGCCTGTGAAAGTTCCTCACAGGAGCTGAGAAGAACCAGAGTGAAGCTGCCAGAGCATCTGAGATAAGGGGATTGGCAGAACAGATGGGAGTGGAACCGAGTGAGACAGACTCCTTCTCCAGCAGGAGTTCAGAACCCAACACTCTGGTTTGGATCAATGGTGAATTGATCTTCTGTTCAGAACCGAGCTGCCTGAACCTGGTCTGATGGACGTTTTGGACTGAGCAAACACACAGACGCCTTTAGACTGCTGATCTGGCTCCTGCTCAAGCTCTGGACGTGACCCCCATGGTGGTTCTGGGTGAACTGGGACCACATTTGTTTCAACACTTTCTGAGGAAGAAAGCAGCAGAATCACCTTCACGACGTCACCCTCACGCGCGTCCTCAGACCTGGCGCGTGTCTCTGTGTGATGTGACACCATGAAGCTGCAGCCGATTGACCCACTTTCTGCAGACCGACTCGAAGCATCCATAACATACACGCGCGCGCGCGCACGCGCTCCGCGGCGCGGCGCGGCGCGGCTACCGTCGCCCCGCAGCCCAGCGGGCGGCCCCGGCGGCCGCAGCCTCCCGCTGCTGTTACCTGGGTGAAGGTGAGCGGAAGCAGAAGCAGAGGCAGAAGCGGCGGAGGCAGCATGGCGCCCGCGGCCCCTCAGCTCCTCCCAGTCTCCGTCTGCGGCGCGTCCGAACAATAGCTGATTCTCTCCAGCAGCGGAGCGGAGCGGAGCGGAGCGCGACGCTCCGCCGGGTCGGCAGATCTACCCGCGGGCCGCTGCCAGCACCTTCATCACCCTCTTGGTCAGAACCGTCATCAGTGGGTTGGTTCGGCACCGACCGACGGTCTATCTATCTGCAGAAAGCGGCCCGGACTGCGCCGTCCATACTGCGGGCTGGAGACGAGCAGGAGGTCGGTGTCTCAGCGGTGATGGAGAAGCTGCTGCGCCGCTTCGCCCCGCCCTCTCCTCGCTCTTCATCACCATCATCATCATCATCACCCCCCCCTTTAAAAACAAAGAACGCGCTTAAATTCAAACTGAGATATAATTAAGTGATTTCCGAGTAATTAAGACAGTATTTCTGATCAGTGTTAGACTTGATTACAGAATGATCGGATGTTAATTATTAATAATTAATCTACTTTTGCATCTTCATTACAACAGTGGATGCTTGACTTTGGCTAATGCTAACTCTTCTCCCTGTTCACGCTTGTGTTTGAGGTTGCTATGGAGACAGGAATCTCGGTGGGTGTGGTTGTGACTTGCAGAAGAGGTCTTCATCAGACGTGTCCTGTGTCCTCCTCGTGTCTTAGACGTCGCCCAAGTTTGAGGTCTCTCTGATATATGGCTGGTCCTGGGTCGGGGGTGTGGGCCCACGTGGCCGGGCCCGGGTGGGGGTGTGGGCCCGCGTGGCTGGTCCTGGGTCGGGGGTGTGGGCCCGTGTGGCTGGTCCTGGGTCGGGGGTGTGGGCCCACGTGGCCGGGCCCGGGTGGGGTGTGGGCCCGCGTGGCCGGTCCTGGGTCGGGGGTGTGGGCCCGCGTGGCCGGTCCTGGGTCGGGGGTGTGGGCCCGCGTGGCTGGTCCTGGGTCGGGGGTGTGGGCCCGCGTGGCTGGTCCTGGGTCGGGGGTGTGGGCCCTCTTCGGCGCTCCTTTGCTCTTCTGGCCTGGGGAGGAGATTGTGGTGGTCCATGGACTGGCTGGCCCTGCAGCCTGTTCTGGCCCGTTGCCTGGCTTCTCAGACTTGTCTGGTCGTTGTGTCGGCCTCAGGACTGACCTCCATCTGGCCTTGAAATGTGGCTGTGCAATCAATAGTATAATGATGAATAGAGCATCTTCTTCACCCTCCTCCTCCTCACATCCACATCCTGGTGCTGATTGGCCAGAATGTGCACGCGCTCCTTTGACATGATCAGCTGAATCTTTTTTAAAGCAACAGTCCAGAAGGTAAAATGGCTGAAGTCCATCATTTACACAACCACCTCCTTCAGGTACAAGAACTTCCAGAAACTAACTTCACATGCATTTTTCTTGACACTGACGTGCATCCTGGGTAATGACATCAGTCTCAGGTGGACCAGCTTCGGTGCAGGAGACCTCTGCCTTGATGGTGACAAACATCATCTGAGCCCAACTGGCTGCAGACCTGCACCTGAAACTGGTCCAGTGCAGAAGATCCTGAAGAGCACTGGGCAGGAGAACTTCTACTGGTTCTGACGACATCTTACTCCCTGCTGTGTTGTGGACTTCATCCCTCAGCTCCGCTCAAACAGTCATGTCACTGTTGCTCGATGCACCAGGCCCAAACTCAGCAGGTTAGCATTAGCCTTCATCGCTGGGTCGTCTTCCTGGTCTCAACCGTCACCCTCCCAGAAGGTCACCTTTCCAGAAGGTCACCTTTCCAGAAGGTCGGCCTCTCAGAAGGTCACCCTTCCAGAAGGTCGGCATCCCAGAAGGTCCGCCTCCCAGAAGGTCACCCTTCCAGAAGGTCGGCCTCCCAGAAGGTCACCCTCCCAGAAGGTCACCCTTCCAGAAGGTCGGCCTCCCAGAAGGTCACCCTTCCAGAAGGTCGGCCTCCCAGAAGGTCACCCTCCCAGAAGGTCACCCTTCCAGAAGGTCGGCCTCCCAGAAGGTCACCCTTCCAGAAGGTCACCCTCCCAGAAGGTCGGCCTCCCAGAAGGTCACCCTTCCAGAAGGTCACCCTTCCAGAAGGTCACCCTCCCAGAAGGTCGGCCTCCCAGAAGGTCACCCTTCCAGAAGGTCGGCCTCCCAGAAGGTCGGCCTCCCAGAAGGTCACCCTCCCAGAAGGTCACCCTCCCAGAAGGTCCGCCTCCCAGAAGGTCACCCTCCCAGAAGGTCACCCTCCCAGAAGGTCGGCCTCCCAGAAGGTCACCCTTCCAGAAGGTCACCCCTTCCAGAAGGTCGGCCTCCCAGAAGGTCACCCTCCCCGAAGGTCGGCCTCCCCGAAGGTCACCCTCCCAGAAGGTCACCCTCCCAGAAGGTCACCCTCCCAGAAGGTCGGCCTCCCCGAAGGTCACCCTCCCAGAAGGTCACCCTCCCAGAAGGTCGGCCTCCCCGAAGGTCACCCTCCCAGAAGGTCACCCTCCCAGAAGGTCACCCTCCCAGAAGGTCGGCCTCCCCGAAGGTCACCCTCCCAGAAGGTCACCCTCCAAGAAGGTCGGCCTCCCAGAAGGTCACCCTCCCAGAAGGTCGGCCTCCCCGAAGGTCACCCTCCAAGAAGGTCGGCCTCCCAGAAGGTCACCCTCCCAGAAGGTCACCCTCCCAGAAGGTCACCCTCCACGGGGTAAAAATGCATGAAAAATGTCGGATTCTACAGCAAACGCAGGAATTTTAGCAGGAGAGACAATAACAACGTAATAAAGACACAATAACATTTGTTTCCTTTCAGGATTGAAAGGATTTGGCAACACATTCTGCCGAGCTCTTCAGGTCACCTTTAACCTTCAACCTCAACTCAGGAACTACCAGAAAGTCCCGCCTCATAATTTTTGGGACTTTTTGGGGAGATTCAACCTGGAGAAGATGGTGTGATGTCTTTACCATGGACAGGTTACACCAAACGAGCACCACCGTCTGTACACGTCAACACTGACCAAACAGATGTTTCTATTTACATTTTTAATTAGAAATTTACACCAAAACTTCCCACTTCCTGCTCCCGAGAGTAACTTCCGGGTTTAATTTCCAACCACAAGATGGCAGCACAAAGATGATGATGATCAGTCGTGTGTGTGTGGGGGGGGGGGGGGGCGGTGAGGACACATGTTATCAGCATGACAGGAAGTGGAAGTGATGTCAGACTCGTTCTGCTTTTACTCTGATGAGTCTTATCCGATTCAGGTCCAAGTTCTTCAGGTGAGAACTTCCCCCAGAACCGATGGGTGGACATCTGCCTTCTTCAGACTCTGGATCAGCCTCTGAAATGTGGCCCCCTTCCCCCCACACCGTCTCCACTGGACCAGACCGGCCAGGACCGCTCCGTGTGCACTAAGTGAGTGATCGGCGCGGCACCGAAACAGCGTCTCCACGGACAGACCCAGATCCAGCAGGACCGATTCCCACTCTGCACCGAGTCGAGACGCCAGCCTGGACAACTCCTGATCGGATGGGACCCTCTGAAGACGGGAATGTGGGAAGTTCCAAGAGTCTGCAGAGAGACAGAGGTTAGAGGTTAGAGGGTTAGGGTTAGAGGGTTAGGGGGTTAGGGGTTAGGGTTAGAGGTTAGAGGGTTAGGGGTTAGAGGTTAGGGTTAGAGGGTTAGGGTTAGGGTGTTAGGGGTTAGGGTTAGAGGGTTAGGGTTAGAGGGTTAGAGTTAGAGGGTTAGGGGGTTAGGGGTTAGGGTTAGAGGTTAGAGGGTTAGGGGTTAGGGTTAGAGGGTTAGGGGGTTAGGGTTAGGGGGTTAGGGTTAGAGGGTTATGGGGTTAGGGGTTAGGGTTAGAGGGTTAGGGGGTTAGGGTTAGAGGGTTAGGGTTAGAGGTTAGGGTTAGAGGTTAGGGTTAGAGGGTTAGGGTTAGAGGTTAGAGGGTTAGGGTTAGGGTTAGAGGTTAGAGGGTTAGGGGGTTAGGGGTTAGGGTTAGAGGGTTAGGGTTAGAGGGTTAGGGGGTTAGGGTTAGAGGGTTAGAGGGTTAGGGTTAGAGGGTTAGGGGGTTAGGGGTTAGGGTTAGAGGGTTAGGGTTAGAGGGTTAAGGTTAGAGGGTTAGGGTTAGAGGGTTAGGGGTTAGGGTTAGAGGGTTAGGGGGTTAGGGGTTAGGGTTAGAGGTTAGAGGGTTAGGGGTTAGGGTTAGAGGGTTAGAGGGTTATGGGGTTAGGGGTTAGGGTTAGAGGTTAGAGGGTTTAGGGGGTTAGGGTCAGAGGGTTAGAGGGTTAGGGGGTTAGGGGTTAGGGTTAGAGGTTAGAGGGTTAGGGGTTAGGGTTAGAGGGTTAGAGGGTTAGGGTTAGAGGGTTAGGGTTAGAGGGTTAGGGTTAGAGGGTTAGAGGGTTAGGGGGTTAGAGGGTTAGGGGGTTAGAGGGTTAGGGTTAGAGGGTTAGGGGGTTAGGGGTTAGGGTTAGAGGGTTAGGGTTAGAGGGTTAGGGGTTAGGGTCAGAGGGTTAGAGGGTTAGAGGGTTAGGGGGTTAGGGTTAGAGGGTTAGGGTTAGAGGGTTAGGGGGTTAGGGGTTAGAGGGTTAGGGGGTTAGAGGGTTAGGGGGTTAGGGTTAGAGGGTTAGGGGGTTAGAGGGTTAGAGGGTTAGGGGGTTTAGAGGGTTAGGGTTAGAGGGTTAGGGGGTTAGAGTGGAGCTTCCTAATCAGGATAACCGGATCTGATTCATTGGCCAGCCATGACAACATCAACCAAAGGGAGGTCACGAGGTCCTGGACTGGTTGATCAGAACTGGGAAGGTCCCAGTGCCACCGCAGCTTGACTTTATTGACTGATGTGTCTGGACAGAACCTGCAGCTGGTCCTCCAGCTCAGTGGGAGCTGGCAGGTGATGGTTGAGCCTGAGACTTCAGCTGGAAGCCAGTGAGGAGGTCTAAGATGTGTGTTTGAACCCGTCACCTTCAACAAGCTTCATTAGCAGATTAAAGTCCTGGAACAGTAAAAGGGTTAGTAGGGTCAGGAAAGGTGAGTTAAACAGAACCCTAACCTGTTAGTGGGTGGACTGGCTGTACTGGGACCGGATACGTTCATGCTATGGGTTAGTGTGGTGCACCTGTGGACCATGTTCCCCTCACCTCTGGACTCCTGGCCCGCTCTCTCTTGCAGGTCCAGCAGCAGCTGGTCTCGGATCCATCGAAAGTCCTCCAGAGACTGGAGGAAGGCGTGGAAAGCCCGAGGTCCGCAGTTCGGCAGGATGTCCAACAGCTTGAGAGTTTTCTGTCGGCTGGTGGCCAGAGACTCGATCTCCTCCACCTGGGTCCGGGTCAGAACGTTCTCCTGGTACAGGAACGGGATGATGGTGTCGCTGACCAGAAGCTGCGCGGACAACTGCAGCCGGTGTTCCCGCAACAGAGCTCGATGTTCTGGCTCCATTTCAGCTCGGATCACATCGCTTTACGTCAAAATCAACGAGCCGCACGACATCTTGTGCTGCTGTGAAATGTGTCCGATGTGAAACACAAGAGCGGAACCATGTTTCCCGCGTTTAGAGTTTCAAGATTTTCTTTCATTTTGCGAAAAGAATCGGCGAATTTGATGGACAAAGTTGTTCCGAACTCCGTAACCTTTACTCTTGGTGCATCCCGTGGCTGTATTTCGAATAATATCAACGTTACGTTTTGACAGCGTCTGTCACGTGATTCGGTTATGGCCCCGCCCTCTTAGCTGCTCAGGCGGAACCTTATTTCTGACGTCACTGCGATCAGCTGTTGATCGATCGATCTTCCTTTTTTTGTCGCTTCGCAACATTTGGTTTTACTTTTTAAGAAGAAAAAATATTTTTGGGTAAAAATAAATGGAATTGATTGATGTCTGTATACCCTTTTTTAAAAGTATATTCTGGTGAATCAACTACCAGAATAACCAGAATGACCGGAATAACCAGAATAACCAGAATAACAAGAATGACCAGAATAACAAGAATAACTAAAATAACCAGACTGACCATAATAACCAGAATAACTAGAATAACCAGACTGACCAGAATAACTAGAATGACCATAATAACCAGAGTAACCAGAATGACCAGAATAACCAGAATCACCAGAGTAACCAGAGTAACCAGAATGACCAGAATAACCAGAATAACCATCACCTGGGTGACTGAGAACCCTCACAGACATAAAACTACATTGGTTGATTTCTTGTCACATTTGATTTCAGAGGTTTTGATCAATATTTATTTTACAGAATGAAGAGATAGAATCGCTTCCGCGGTCAAAAACAAAGCATCCCTTTTCCAAAAGGTTTTATTTTTAATCCTAATCTCTGAGCAGTAACCCTGGAGCAGCATTCCTGTCACCATCACGCCTCTCCGGGTTCTCCTTTATCGCCACCAACGAGAAAATGTCGACCTGTCAGCTAATTAATCCTGTTGATTTCATCTGTCCACTGAAAATGTTTCTTTGATCAATTTTCAAAAGGTTGTCAGAATCCTAATTTGTTTGACACACCAGTCAGATCAGCTGAAGAACCATATAAAAGTTTATTGATTTAGAAACAAGAATGTACCAGAAAGCACAATTAATAAATACTTTTGTCAAAATCCAACAGCCCAAGATGGAGAATCCCCCCAACAGCCTGAGGAACATCTGGAGGCAGAAACCAGGCCGGCTTGGTGTGTGGCTTCCTGCCCAGACAGGAAGTGCAACATCACACCACCGACAGGTGAACAGGTGAGAAGCACCAAGACACAAGCAATCGATGCAAGATGAGGACACGAGTCCAAAGTCCTCTTCTGTCTGAGCAAAGACTTTGATATGGACACATGACCTCGCTGCTCTTGGCCACGCCCTCTTTGGTCTGTCCACACACACAAAAGACTTATTGATTAATCCACCAGCTGATTTAGATTAATTCTTTTTTAAGGAAATTCAAGGTTTTTTCCCCAAACAGTGAGAACAACCGAAGAGGAACATTTAAAAATGTATTCTGTTGGTGACCGCGAGGGGACACGAGGAGGTCCTCCTGACGACCGCGAGGGGACACGAGGAGGTCCTCCTGGTGACCGCGAGGGGACACGAGGAGGTCCTCCTGGCGACCGCGAGGGGACACGGGGAGGTCCTGCTGGCGACCGCGAGGGGACACGAGGAGGTCCTCCTGGCGACCGCGAGGGGACACGAGGAGGTCCTGCTGGCGACCGCGAGGGGACACGAGGAGGTCCTCCTGGCGACCGCGAGGGGACACGAGGAGGTCCTGCTGACAACCGCGAGGGGACACGGGGAGGTCCTGCTGACGACCAGGAGGGGACACGAGGAGGTCCTGCTGACGACCAGGAGGGGACACGGGGAGGTCCTGCTGACGACCGCGAGGGGACACGAGGAGGTCCTGCTGACGACCAGGAGGGGACACGGGGAGGTCCTCCTGGTGACTGCGAGGGGACACGGGGAGGTCCTGCTGACGACCGCGAGGGGACACGGGGAGGTCCTGCTGACGACCGCGAGGGGACACGAGGAGGTCCATGCTGACGACCAGGAGGGGACACGAGGAGGTCCTCCTGGTGACCGCGAGGGGCCACGAGGAGGTCCTCCTGACGACCGCGAGGGGCCACGAGGAGGTCCTCCTGACGACCGCGAGGGGACACGAGGAGTCCTGCTGGTGACCGCGAGGGACACGAGGAGGTCCTCCTGGTGACCGAGAGGGGACACGGGGAGGTCCTGCTGGTGACCGCGAGGGGACACGAGGAGGTCCTCCTGGTGACCGCGAGGGGACACCAGGAGGTCCTCCTGACGACCAGGAGGGGAAACGGGGAGGTCCTGCTGGTGACCGCGAGGGGACACGAGGAGGTCCTCCTGGTGACCGCGAGGGGACACCAGGAGGTCCTCCTGGTGACCGGGAGGGGACACGGGGAGGTCCTGCTGACGACCAGGAGGGACACGAGGAGGTCCTCCTGGTGACCGCGAGGGAGACACGGGAGGTCCTGCTGGCGACCAGGAGGGGACACGGGGAGGTCCTGCTGGTGACCGTGAGGGGACACGAGGAGGTCCTGCTGACGACCAGGAGGGGACACGAGGAGGTCCTGCTGGGTGACCGCGAGGGGACACGAGGGATGGTCCTGCTGGTGACCGCGAGGGGACACGAGGAGGTCCTGCTGGTGACCGCGAGGGGACACGGGGAGGTCCTGCTGGTGACCGTGAGGGGACACGAGGAGGTCCTGCTGGTGACCGCGAGGGGACACGGGGAGGTCCTGCTGACGACCAGGAGGGGACACGAGGAGGTCCTCCTGGTGACCGCGAGGGGACACGGGGAGGTCCTGCTGGTGACCAGGAGGGGACATGAGGAGGTCCTGCTGGTGACCGTGAGGGGACACGGGGAGGTCCTGCTGGTGACCGTGAGGGGACACGGGGAGGTCCTGCTGGTGACCGTGAGATCACATTGCAAGTGTGATCAGTCTAGATTGGATTCCAGAATAGTCCCATATTCCACAGAATCACAGCAGTCCTGTTTGTCCTTCAGCGTGAGTGGACAACCGGGACGAACCGGGACGGTTGACAAACGTCCACTGCTCCAGAGCCTCCACACAGCTGCTGCCCATCTGCCGCATCTCCACTTTGTTCCGCTGAAAGTCCCCCATTGAGAATCACCCTCGTCCCACCTAAAGTGTCCAGGATGTTTGGGTCAGGAGGAGGAGCACCGACAGGACTGAGCTCCACGACTGGGGACGGTCTGAAACATGACCACATCAGCTGGTCCATCAGGTCTCGCAGGAGCACGTTCTGAAGGAAGGACCGATGAAGGTCGTGTGACTGGGCTCAGTGGTTCTACGTTGTTCAGGTACAGAATCAGCAGCATCTCTGCTCGTGCACGCGTCCCGTACACGGCGGCCGCGGGCCTATACGTGGTAGGAGTATTCGGTCAGGTAGTCCTTCAGCCTGCCGGGCAGCGGCAGGTCCTGGGTCTGCTGCGTGGCTCTGTTAATAGTGATTCGGCACAGGTGCTGCAGCGTGGGGGTGGCGGTATACACAGGTGTGGTCAGCAGCAGCTGCACCGTGCCGTTGGGCGGGGGCGTTTTGGGATGGGGGCCGGAGGGCACCTTGTTGCTGCCGGTCCTGGACAGTTGGACATAGTGCTCCACCAGGTGGACCACGCTGTCAAACTGCTTTAACTTGGGCTTGACCAGCACCACAGAGTCCAGCTTGAACTTGCCGTGTTTGTACTCGATCCTCAGGTTTGTGGGCCCTGCCGACGTCATGGCAGAGATGGTGAACAGGTAGTCCCTCTGGGAGCTGTCCCGCAGCAGGAACGCGCCCTCTGAGGTGTCCTGCAGAATCTCTTTGGCTTCGCTGGCTGTGAGGCTGCCCCAGTACCAACCTGAGGACAAAACACACGTCACGTTCTGTGGAATGAAGCTCCACCAAGGAGACGTTCAGAAAATCCGAACGAAGATGGCGTGCGTGAGACCCACCCGCCTTCCTCAGGTCTTTCATGGCCGAGGCGATGCTGCTCTCATCCGATTCCACGGCTCTGGAGGCGTCGCTGGCTCCTCTGTCACGCTCAGTCGTTTGGATGCTCTCAGAGGACTGACGGGTCATTGGACAGCGGAACCTTCAGCTGCCGGACATGAGAGCCGATGGAGGGCGCTCCGAAGGCGGGCGCTCCGATGGAGGGCGCTCCGATGGAGGGCGCTCCGAAGGCGGGCGCTCCGAAGGGAGGGCGCTCCGAAGGAGGGCGCTCCGAAGGAGGGCGCTCCGATGGAGGGCGCTCCGAGGTGCTGGCGTCGTTCCGAAGGCGGGGGCGCTCCGATGGAGGGGCGCTCCGAAGGCGGGCGCTCCGATGGAGGGCGCTCCGATGGAGGGCGCTCCGAAGGCGGGCGCTCCGATGGAGGGCGCTCCGAAGGAGGGAGCTCCGAAGGCGGGCGCTCCGAAGGCGGGCGCTCCGAAGGAGGGCGCTCCGAAGGCGGGCGCTCCGAAGGCGGGCGCTCCGAAGGCGGGCGCTCCGATGGAGGGCGCTCCGAAGGAGCGGGCGCTATCGAATGGCGGTCGCTCCGATGGAGGCGCTCCGCTCTGTTCTGCAATGTAAAAACCACAAGAAAGACAAAATCCAACATTGGTGAATATTCCCAATCACTCGTGTCTCTTCCCATGGATGAGGGGAAGTCCAGTATCTCCGTGTCACGTTTTATCAGCACATTCCCAATAAAATGTGACTGCTGGTTCCAGCAACCGTGACTTTAGCGACCAGGCTGTGGAAACTTGCTCCCTGTCCAGGTGGGATGGCCGCCCTCTCCTCCCCCCATTTCCTCTCCTCCCCCCATTTCCCCTCCTCCCTCCCCCCCCCCCATTTTCCCCTCCTCCCTCCCCACCCCCCCCCATTTCCTCTCCTCCCTCTCCTCCCTCCATTTCCTCTCCTCCCCCCATTTCCCCTCCCCTCCTCCCTCCCCCATCCCCCCCCCATTTCCTCTCCTCTCCCCATTTCCCCCCCCTCCCTCCCCCCCCCCCCCATTTCCTCTCCTCCCCCCATTTCCTCTC
Organism: Takifugu rubripes; assembly: GCF_901000725.2. Taxonomy (NCBI): domain Eukaryota; kingdom Metazoa; phylum Chordata; class Actinopteri; order Tetraodontiformes; family Tetraodontidae; genus Takifugu; species Takifugu rubripes. The sequence goes on along the minus strand of NC_042302.1, from coordinate 9,874,576 downwards.
CTCCCTCTCCTCCCCCCCATTTCCTCTCCTCCCCCCCATTTCCTCTCCTCCCTCCCCCCCATTTCCTCTCCTCCCCCCATTTCCTCTCCTCCCTCCCCATTTCCTCTCCTCCCCCCATTTCCTCTCCTCCCTCCCCCATTTCCTCTCCTCCCTCCCATTTCCTCTCCTCCCTCTCCTCCCTCCATTTCCTCTCTCTCCCACCCCATTTTCCCCTCCTCCCTCCCCCATTCCCCCCCCATTTCCTCTCCTCCCCCATTCCTCTCCTCCCTCCCCATTTCCTCTCCTCTCCCCCCTCCCTCTCCCTCCCTCCCTCCATTCCCCTCCTCCCATCCCCCCTTCCCCCCCCATTTCCTCTCCCATTTCCTCTCCTCCCCCCCCTTTCCTCTCCTCCCCCCCCATTTCCTCTCCTCCCCCCATTTCCCCTCCTCCCTCCCCCATTCCCCCCCCATTTCCTCTCCTCCCCCCATTTCCTCTCCTCCCTCTCCTCCCTCCATTTCCTCTCCTCCCCCATTTCCCCTCCTCCCTCCCCCATTCCCCCCCCATTTCCTCTCCTCTCCCCATTCCTCTCTCCCCCCCCCATTTCCTCGCTCCTCCCCCCTCCATTTCCCTCTCCTCCCTCCCCCCATTTCCCCTCCTCCCCCCCCATCCCCCCCCCCCCCCCCCATTTCCTCTCCTCCCTCCCCATTTCCTCCCTCCTCCCTCACTCTCCCCCCTTCATCCATCTGTCCATCAGCTGGAGGGTGAATTCATGAGCCCGGTCCGCTTTGTAGCGAGGACGCCGAATGGCCACCAAAAACCAACTGTTTTGTGGCTGCCGGAGCCAGACGGGGCCCAGCTGAGCCCGACTGGCCCGCCAGGTGGACTCACCTTCAGCTGTGCACCACGGAATCCTGCTGGAGAAGGTCGCTGTCTCAGCCAGCTAACCTCGACCTATCCGCAGGGGGTCCCGGGACGCAGCCGCCGCTCGGCCCGCACCGAGACCCAGCAGCGCGGATCTCCGCCGAGCCGACAGTCGGTCCCAGTTGGTCACTTGAGCGAGGGAGTCCCGAATACGGCGCTCTTTCCTTCTCTCACTGGGTCGGAACACATCGAGTAGAGCCGAACCGAGCCGACGGGCACCGATTTAGGGATAAACAGAAGCATAGCAGCTTTTCCAGGAACTTTCCAGGAAAGGGTCACGTGGCTCACGAGGACTGCTTTAAGGTGGACTGAGTTAAGGTGGACTCCCTCTCACACACGCACACACCACGCCCTTCGGCATGTTGTGTTTTGTCTTGCGTGGATTATCTGCTCTGATGTGTTCTGTCTTTAAATACCGATTTTAAAGTTTCAAGATCAGATGACATGATTATTATCTTTGATTCTTCTGACAACTCTTTATCAGATGGGAATAAAATAATAGGTTTATATTTTACTGAAGTTAATGTGTCACTTTAAATAAAACAACGCACAGATTTTACTCAAATCAAAATATTCTAAAATACAACTTTGAATTTTCTATGGAGTTGGGTCGCCGGCCACAGGGGTCGCTGTGGACCGTTTCCGGCTGCAGAAGAAGAAAAAGTAGACGAAGAAGAAGAACGTATCGACGAAGAAGAAATACTGCGCGGGCTGTTTGACTGTTTCCCGGCTGTTGCCCGACTGTTTCCCGGCTGTTGCCCCGACTGTTGCCCGGCTGTTCCCGGCTTGTGCCCGGCTGTTTCCCGGCTGTTGCCCGGCTGTTGCCGACTGTTGCCCCGGCCTGTTTGGTTGGTGAGTTCTGGTTATAATAATCGTGTCCAAGACTGAAAATAACGAAGAAAAACTGCGTTTGGGTTTTAACGTCTCGCTACGTTTGTCTTCAGCCCGATTAAACGCAACATTTTACAGATTGTATTTGTAATCAACGTCGATACTTTAGGTTTTTTCGGTAACAAAGTTTTGTTTAACTAATATTGGAAAGTAACGTTGATGTAAAAGTAGTAACCTTTTGCATCGGGTGCTCATTAAGATGAGATGTAAAGATGTTGTGTTGCAGATTCCAGAGTCGCGCTGTGGCGAAAACTTCAATAAAATACGAATCTACACCAAGTGAGTAACTTCCCGAGGGACATTCCAACAGATTTTCAAATTCAGGATTGATTCATCTCTGATTTCCTCCTTTTCACAAATGTATATAATAACCATATTGATGTGTTTTTCAGGCTTGGGCCTGGTCTCTCTGGTTCCCTGGTCTCTCTGGTCTCTCTGGTCTCTCTGGTCTCCCTGGTCTCTCTGGTCTCCCTGGTCTCTCTGGTTCCCTGGTCTCTCTGGTTCCCCTGGTCTCTCTGAGTTCCCTGGTCTCCCTGGTCCTCTGGTTCCCTGGTCTCTCTGGTTCCCTGGTCTCTCTGGTTCCCTGGTCTCCTGGTCTCGCTGGTTCCCTGGTCTCTCTGGTCTCCCTGGTCTCTCTGGTTCCCTGGTCTCTC
>NC_042302.1:9822202-9872032 GCF_901000725.2 Takifugu rubripes | reverse complement strand
ACTTTTGTTTACGTCAGTCTGGAGTTGAGGGTGAGGAGGAAGAGGGTGGAGGAAGAGGTGGAGGGGGGGGGGGGTCGTATTTAAAAGCAACAGTTTGTTAACAGACAGCCAGTCTCCTCCTCCTCCTCCTCCTCCTCCTCCTCCGGGAGCCTCTCATGCCGCCGGGGCTCCGTCTCGTCCTCGCCGCGCTGCCATGGCCAAGCTGCGGGTGTCGTATGAGTACTCTGAGGCGGAGGACAAGAGCATCCGGCTGGGCTTGTTCCTGATCGCCTGCGGCATCCTCAGCCTCTTCATCCTCGGCTTCTGCTGGCTCAGCCCGACGCTGCAGAGCCTCCAGAGCAAACCGGCCAACTGCACGGTGAGTCCGGCCGGACGCTGCGCACGCCCGCCCGGGCTCCGCTGCGCACGCCGCGTTGGTGGGAAATCTCAACGTTGTGGGTAAAAACGCGCAGGAAGTGAGAAGTTGTTGCCGCGGGATTGATGGTGGATTCGGGGAGATGATCTGTGGTTAACCGCTCACGAGACATGACGTGCGCAAAGTTTTGCAGAGACGTTAAACCTGTTTTCTTTGGTGGGTTTAAACGTGTGAACGCGTGAATTAACTCCCAACACCAGTTTTAAAGTGATGGGGAAGCAGCCACGTGACAGCCGGAGTCAGCTGTCAATCACCGCTGATGCCGTCCATCATCTGCACCTTCAGCCCAGGAGCGTGCGCGCGCCTCTAATCCTCAGATTTATGTAAGACAAATGTCCCGATGTTTGGAGCCCCGGCCTCCGCTGAAGGACAGTTTACCTGCCCTACGTGTCCCGCACCTGAGCAGGTTCCGGGGTCGTGAGGGAGCAGCTAAGGCTAGCAGTAGCCAAGGCTAGCAGCAGCCGAGGCTAGCAGTAGCCGAGGCTAGCAGCAGCCGAGGCTAGCAGTAGCCAAGGCTAGCAGCAGCTAAGGCTAGCAGCAGCCGAGGCTAGCAGCAGCCGAGGCCAGCAGCAGCCGAGGCAGCAGCAGCGAGGCTAGCAGTAGCCGAGGCCAGCAGCAGCCGAGGCTAGCAGTAGCCGAGGCCAGCAGCAGCTGAGGAAGAATCCAGTCTAACCATGTGGCTGCTGTGCTGCACCTGTCCTCCAGGTGGTGTCGGTTCTGCGTCCAGAGGAGATGTTCGAGTGCGTGTTCACGTGGGGGCCGACTGCAGGGGCACGTCGCTCTACCCCTGCCTGCAGGTCTTCGTCAACAACTCCGAGTCCAACTCCGTGGCTCTGCTGCATTTCGACGAGCAGCAGTTGGTTCTGAACCCAAAGGTGAGTGGATGAATCCTCGCTTGTTCTGACCCAAACGTGAGGCAGGAGCCCCCTGCGGTGCTCGGTGGAACTGCGCCTCCATGCTAGCGGAGCCGGAAACGCTAAAGCTGCTTTTCATTGGTCACCGGAGGAAGTGACGTCACAGGCCCGCCCCCTGCTGGCTGAGCTGAGGCAGCAAGTTTTGTTGTTCTAAAGTTTTTCTGTCCAAGTCCAAGTTTTTCTGTTTCTGAAGTGTTGATGACACACACACACACCACACACACACTCACACTCACACTCATGAGGCCGATATTGCATAGAAGCTAGTTAGCACACAGGCTAATGGATTTAATTAAGAACAACGTGAAATAACAATTACGTTCTATATGATTCTTGAATAGACTTGTTTAAATAGTTGTCGTGACAAACACACTGCATGGTGTGGTTTGTGTGTGTCGTCTTCCTCTGAGCTTCCTCTTATGTCTGGGTTATCGCCATGGAAACGGAGTAAATATAGAGGGGAGAGACAACACGTCATGCTTGCTGCTCGGTCGCCATGGTGACAGCAACAGAGCTGATGTGTACAGACAGACAGAGGGAGAGGAGTCACGCTTCAGTCGGGAATCCTCCTCTACCCAACAGTGAGCGTCGTCACGGCAACCCTGACCCACTTCATGAGTCACCCTCGGCCCCTCTTAGGCTCCGCCTCCTCCACGCTAAACGCTCTTGTGTTATCGTCAGTCAGACGGCGGACGTGGGTTCAGAGCCCGACGTGATGCTCCTGGACGGGTGTGTGTGGACGTGGTGTTGGGCGGGGCTTCAGGTCATGTGACTGCTGTTGGCTGGCGGCAGCTCCGAACCTGCTGGTCATCAATAATCAGATCAGCTGATTCATGACGGTAAACGGATCAGCGCCGCGGCCGGAGCACAGGAGATGATGGTGGGCGTCTTCGGCTCATTTCCTCCTTTATGACTTGATGAGGTCATTAATATCAACGAGCGGCGGCGAGCAGCGAACCCTCGTGTGACGCTAAACATAGAAGAGCCAGGAAGGACCCCATTAATGTAGAAATACACCAGCACAAACACACACGGTCCATCAACACCATGTAATCACCTGTGTGTGTGGTGTGTGTGTGTGTGTGTAGCCTCATTACACTTAATTAGTTAACGTTCAGAGACAGAGAGACACAGGGCGACAGTGAGAGCGGCAGCAGCAGATAATTGATAATTGATTAAACATCCTGATTATCTCCTGATTGATGATGTCATCAGGAGGAAGAACCAGCCCGTGGAGAGTTTAGGATGAGCAACATCTGAAGTGACCCCGAGAGGCTCAGAGGGGTCAGAGGTCACAACTACAGGAGCTGGACACAAACCTGGTCCTGTCTCTGTCCCCTGCCGCCTCCTGCTACAGCAGCATAGCTCAGGTGCTAACGTGCGCTCTGAATACACAGGTGTGTATGTGGGCGTACACCATGATATGGGGGTAGCTCGAGGTTAGCTGCTCCTGGTTTACCCACCAGCATTAGCTTAGCTAGCATAACCATGAAGGTTTTCATCATCATCAGGCAGTAGAGGGGCCTCCTCCTGCACCTGGACAGGAAGCTGCTTCCACCCCCCCCCCGCCCCCCCCGCAGCCAGCAGTAAACCAGCACCTACAGCTAACTTCCTGTTTCCACTCACCATTAGCAGGATCATTGATTGATTGATTGATTTCCTACTTCCTACGTATCTGTGTGTTAAACATCAGACATCGCTATAGTTTTATTTAATTCTCTCTGAGATTCCATGAGCAGGTGTGTGTGACATCTATGTCTCTCTCACACACACACACACACAGACACAGACACACCGCAATCATCTAGGACAGTGACCCACTTGTGACGCCACTGTGTAAGGCCGGTCTGATTGGATGGTTACTGTGTGTGTGTGTGTTTAATCTCAACCCATGAGGATATTATTTTGTGTATATTCCAGATTAAACAGCTCCGTGTTTGTTACACGTGTAACTACATGTGTTCCTGTGTTCATGAGGAACCGCTCATTATTGAGGCTGCTCAGTTTGATCAGCCAGTGGGGGGCGCTGTAACGGGCTGGTCAACACTGGTTCAGAGGGTCGAGACTCCTTCCTCACACACACACACGTCATGGTCGGGTGGTGCTTGCTTGTTTCCTGTGGATCGGGCTGTTGCTATGGCGACGAGGTGGGGGCGACAGTGATTGGAACCAGAACCAGCCCAACAGAGTAGATCTGTTGTCCTGCTGCTGGAGATCCATCAGTCACTTAACGACGGTGCTAGCGCGGGTGCTAACTGTGCTAGCGGCGCTGCGGCTAGCACAGTTAGCACCCGCGCTAGCACAGGATCAAGAAGTGGTTGTGGGTGATGGGAGCGGCTGACGTCTGCCTTCTGTCTCAGTGTTCCTACGTTCCTCCCTGTGAGCGGGACAACCAGAAGAACCGGGACAGCGTCCTGTGGTGGGAGGACTACTTCACCAAAGAGATCAACAGTCAGCCGTTCACCTGCTACTTCAACCAGCAGCGCAGGTGAGACCCATCCGCCAATGCCGTCACTGATTATCCATGACTTTTCAAAGGTCACAGAGGTCACAGAGGTCAGATAACTTGACCTCTGACTCCACCGAAGCGTAGGTGAGTGCAGGAAGGTGCAGGTGTTCTTGCTTCTGCTTTGGTTCTCTCTGCGTCGCCGTTGACCTTGACCAGCTTCATCCAGTGTCTCCAGGCGGGTCAGCTGGGCCGCCTGATGACGGCGGTAACCATCGGTAACCATGCTCTGTCCTGCCTTCAGGCCGGACGACGTGCTGTGGCGGCGCTCCCATGACACCAGCGTCCTGATGCACTGCGTCCTCTGGCCAATGGTGTCGCTGCTGCTGGGCACGCTCATCGTGCTGCTGACCGTGTGCGCCCGCTCCCTCGCCGTCCGCGCCGAAGCCCTCCAGAAGAGGAAGTGCTCCTACGAGGTGTGCCAAGACCTGTCCACCGCACCCTTAGACCCCCTCGCGACAAACTCTGACGCCGGCCCGTCCTCGCCGACGAGGACCCTGCCGCTGTTCGCTGTGCCGGTGCGGCGGCGTGATCGGGAACATTAAGGAGGAGCCGTGCTGGAGATTCATCAGTCTGGTGGGCGGAGTCCACTCACCCAGGACGCCACCTGCAGGCTGGGTGATATCAGGGATTCCAGCCTGTTGCCTCCAGCTCAGCAGAATCCTCCCTTTTGATTAGAAACGTCAGCCTGTTTCCATGGCGATGCCCCCATCAGACGCTGCTGTACCTCTGCTTCTGCCCCCCCTCCAGCCCCAGTAGCCATAAGAGCCAGAAGGTCAGTTCTGGACGTATCTGGGGACAGAACGACGTGAGCTGACTCGTCACCATGACGACCGCCAGAGTGTTGACATAACAACAGGCCACGCTGGCGAGTGGCGCCTGAGGACAGGTGCAGGTCATGTGACCAGTGAGGAGGACCGGACGCCGTCCCGTCAGCCGGTTTTGCTGCTAAACTTCCTCTGGTTCTGTTGGTGGACGCTTGTTGCTACACTTGGTTTTGTATGTTTTTGCAGCAGCTAGAGGAGGGGGGGTCGGGGGGGGGGGGGGTGGGTGGGGGGTCCTCTGGGGGGTGGAGATGACGACTGTAGCACACCTGAGCTCACCATCGGTGCACCTGCAACATGTAGCCTAGCAGCAGCTGTGCCTCAGGACTGTTGAGCACCTGCAACCACAGCAGCAGTCAGCTGCCCCCTGGGGGGCTCAGCTGCCCCCTGGGGGGCTCAGCTGCCCCCTGGGGCGCTCAGCTGCCCCCTGGGGGGACGTTGGCATGTAGCCGTGATGTTGGCGTGTAGCCGTGATGTCGGCGTGTAGCCGTTAGCCCTGTTAGCATCAGCAACCAGCACCAGCCTCATTCCTGCTTCTGCAGAAGCTTCTGGAGCTGAAATGTAGCAAAACTTCTGAGTCCGACACGAAACTGGATTTCTGTGCTTGTTATTGTCCGACGTCGTCCTCAGACCCCCCCAAGGGTGTAAAATTGACCCCAGTGTTGCTCAGCAACAGCCACAAGAGGGGCCACCGGAGACGGAGGCGCCGGCCATGACGGTGAGGTGCTGATGTCGTCCCTCTCCGGGTGGGACCGGGCTGGAGCAGCACGATCCCTTCCTTCGCTCCGTAGGTCCGTGTTTGGAAGAGTGTGTTGGTGTTTTTCCTGAATTCTGATGTTTGTCGTGCGTCCCGGCTCAGCGTCCCAGTTTGGTCCGACTGGTTCTGGTTCTGCTGGAGAGCTGAGCTGCATCGCCACTTTGTGCTGCTTCTGGGAAGTCTTCAGTCGGGTTTCGTCCATGTTGGCGGTCTCTCTGAAGCCGTCGGCTGAGCTGTGGACCTTCGGAACCACTGAACCGACTCGAAGATGAGGTCTCACACAACTGGGTGTCCTTGTTTCTGTGTAAATATTCCTGTTACGAGGCCAGTGGAAGCTCCTTCCTCTCTCTGAGCTGTCTTGTCTGCAGGGTTTAGTCAGCCTCCATCTTCTCTGAATGTCAGCTGTGAACTTCGTGACCCAGGTAGCCCATGTTGATCGGTAACCATGACGACTATAGTGCCTAATCTTTAAATAAACACACTGTCTTTAAATTAACTTTTATCCGCTTTATTTCTTAGTATTGTGAGTATAAATGGAAATTTCGGGTAAATACATTTGTAGGGTTATGAAATGCTTCTTTATTCACTTTCAACTACAGTATTTTCTTTGTCATTGTGTTTTAGTTTTAAGGCTTAAAAGCTTCACATTTTCTTATCTAGTTGTTAATTACTAATACATGTATCTCCTTAATGTATCTTTTAACCTGTCAAACATACTTACTGCTTGATCACTTAAATATTTTCTTACATTAATAAATCTGTTTAAGTCTGTAATTTAACATTATTTCCATTCATGTGGTGAAACAGCGCCCCCATCAACCTAGATATCAACGCTGCATGTGGGTGGTCAAACGGGGTACTGCAGGCTCAGAAACGGGCGAAACTGGTGCAGATGAATCGGTGAAAAGAATCAAGATTAATCACCTGAAGCTTCCGTTCACCACCGAGCAGCGACTCTTGGACGTTAACGAACATAATTCAAAGAACTATGGATAATAAATCGGTGACTTCACTTTTATCCAGTTTTGCAGCACTGACTTGTTTCCGGCTGCTAGTTTGATGCTTCTGTCGATGGAAAACTTTAACAATTCCTCAAGAAATCAGCCTCCAATAAGAGATTCGATAACGGTGAGTAACAAAGGAAACTTTGTTTTGAAGCTTTACATGGTCGCATGTGTTGTTGGACCAGTAGAAACTTCCTGTTTTAGCCTGTATTTGATGGGAAAATGAAGCGAACGACTTTCTTGGTAGTTTGAACAGCGTTTATATTTCACGCTTGTTCGGGTTGGACCCCCCCGGAACCATTGTCACGTTGTGCTGTTTCTCGGGGACGCTTAAATAGTGACGAACGCCACAATCGGTCAGTTATTATTATTAGTCATAAATAAATATTTGGTTCGTTTCTGATTAAAATCTAAAGTAATTAACTCTCGGGTCATTCAAATCTTCAGCTTGAATAAACAACAATAACTCTTTTCTTCAAACTACCCTCGAAGATGTGTGTAGCCTTTTTCTGTGTCCCCTGGAAACATCTGCGGTCTGTTCGACACTTGTTCCTCCTGGAGCATCAAGTGTCCCAGTCGGGTGACTAGTATAACTGGTAAACTGGTGTGACTAGTATAACTGGTGTCACTGGTATTACTAGTATAACTGGTGTTACTGGTCCATGAAGAGTGGAGAACCATCTGAAGCTCCGGTTCAGTCCTGGTTCTGTTGGGTCAGAAGCTCGTGGGGTTTGGATGATGGGGGGTCCTGGGAGGTTTGGGCTGAGCTCAGCCTCTGACAGGGGCTGGTGGTGGTTCCATCTGGGTGACCCAGTTCTGTTTGGACCTCAGCGTCCTACATCAAGAATAGAATAAGAAAAGAATAAAGCAGCTCTGGGTGGTTTAAGAGATGTTTAATAAGAGTTGATAGTTATAAAAAGTGGTTTGCATTTATTGGGAATAAATCTGATACAAAATATCTACTTTAATGTAGCAAAACAGGAAATTCTAATGACAAGAACAATTTTTATTTTCTCATTTAAAACCAATGACAAATGTCCTGAAACAGGAAGTTTATTCTTTATTTACTTTAATCTTTAGATATGGAAAAGGCCACATTTGAATATTTTCATCCCATAAAACAATTATTTGTGTCACTAAATAGTTAATATAAATTCAAATCTGCATCTAAATAGTTTGACTTAAAAAGACGAGTTAAAATATCTCCAGTGTAAATTCCTATGAAGAGTATAAAATCAATATTTACAGAGGTGACGGTTTTAAATATACAGCTTATATGAAGCAGTGAGAACTTAAAGTGACCCTCGTTAGCTGCTGTGCTAATGCTAGCTTTTAAACACCAACCTGAGAAGACAACACATTTGAAATTAATCTTCATTTTAACTCAAGTATCCATGAAATCAGGTCTGAAACTGATCAGTTTCTCCTCCATCAATATTTAGTGACGCAGCGTCTCCGTCCCGGTGAGCTCAGCGTCCCGTGTAGATGAAATCTGAGGACACAACAATGAATCGGCTCCAGTTAATCCTCACGTCTAAATGAAGGAATGAGAGTTTAGATTAATTAGATCATTAATTTCCCCCCTGATACAAAACAATCTTCAGTAAAATATGGATCATTATTGTAAGTTACCATTTTTCTGGTTTGGTGAATCTGGAAACTTCACATGTTTAAAATAACCTGTAAATCCTGCATCATCGGTCAGGCTAGCCTAGCATAGCCTAGCCTAGCCTAGCTTAGCCTAGAACAACAGTGTGAAGGTGGCTGTTCTCACCGCGGCAGAACTCAGGGTTAAAGTTCTCATAGATGGGGTACAGAAGGTTCTCCTGCTCACTGCGATGCTTCCTGGCTCTCAGGACGTCCCGAACACACTGGTACAGGAAGGTGTACTGGCCCTGGGCACAGGTGGGGGGGGGGGGGCACAGGTGTGTGGGGGGGGGGCGCAGGTGGGGGGGGGGGCAGAGGTGTGTGTGTGTGGGGGGGGGGGGCACAGGTGTGTGTGTGGGTGGGTGGGGGGGGGGGGCACAGGTGGGGGGGGCACAGGTTGTGTGGGTGTGGGGGGGGGGGACACAGGTGTGTGGGGGGGGGACAGGTGGTGGGGGGGCACAGGTGTGTGTGTGTGTGGGGGGGGGGGGGCAGGGGGGGGGGCACAGGTGTGTGTGTGTGGGGGGGGGACACAGGTGTGTGTGGGGGGGGGACACAGGTGTGTGGGGGGGGGACACAGGTGTGGGGGGCACAGGTGTGTGTGTGTGTGTGGGGGGGGGACACAGGTGGGGGGGGCACAGGTGGGGGGGGCACAGGTGTAAGCTCATGTTTTACAACTTAATGTGTAATTATGGTGTAGCTTTGTCATCTCCCTGTGTGTGTGTGTGTGCGCGTGTGTGTGTGTTGCGTGTGTGTGTGTGTGCGTGTTGTGTGTGTGTGTTGCGTGTGTGTGTGTTGCGTGTGTGTGTGTTGCGTGTGTGTGTGTTGCGTGTGTGTGTTGCGTGTGTGTGTGTTGCGTGTGTGTGTGTTGCGTGTGTGTGTTGCGTGTGTGTGTTGCGTGTGTGTGTGTTGCGTGTGTGTGTTGTGTGTTGCGTGTGTTGCGTGCTCACCTCGGTTTGGACCATATGTTGGCGGTGCAGACGCATGTCAAACACGCAGCTGTAAAGGTCAACGGTTCCTTTCGAGTCCAGCTGTTGTAGAACCCGATCCAGGGCGATGAAGGTTCCTGTGCGTCCCACACCAGCACTACAACACACACACACACACACACACACACACACACACACACACACACACACACACACACACACACACACACACCACACACACCACACCCACACCAAGTTCTTGTTTAGATTCTTGAAATCTGTGTTGGGATCCACACACACCTACCTGCAGTGCACCACGGTGGCGCCGGTGCTGGGGGATCGGTCCACGTAGTCCCGGACCGTCCTGACGAACTGGATCAGGGACTGGGTGCTCTCGGGGACCCCGTGGTCGGGCCACACGGTGTAGTGGAAGTGACGCAACACCCGGGGGCAGCTGCAGCGCTCCTGTTCAGGGATTGATTACGGGTCAGTACAACTGGGTCAGAACGCTGCAGCATTACCAGGAGGGGCGGTACCGAGGAGATCTTGAACTCCCTGATGGTCCACTCCGGCAGGACGGATCTGACAGCATCTGAAGGACCAGCTCCCGTAATAGAGCGGTTCTGTGTTGGGGGGGGGCCAGTACTGGTCACACTTGACCTGTGAACACCCCAGTTAGTACCGGCTGCTGGGTCACCACTGACTCGGGTCCGTTTACTCACCCTTCCTTTCTCCACACACTGCGTTACCATGACGATGTTGCAGACGCTGTGCTCCCACACCATCCTCCAGAAGTCGTCCTTGGTGCCGGGCAGCGGGCCCTGGGTGGCGATGTACTGCCGGCGGGAGCTGTTGCCCTGGACAGGTGCCGGGGGTAAGTGTGTGTGCACGTGCACGTGTGTGTGTGTGTGTGTGTGTGTGTGTGTGCACGTACAGGGATGTAGCTGGCATTGATGTAGTCTGAACACGGGTCGTCCTCCAGGTACGCCAGCTTCACTCGGGTGGAATCATCTAGAAAAGAACTCCAACCATCAAACTGATGTTCTGGATTCGTGGGTCGGACGGACGTCCAGAACCTACAGGGCAGGATGTTGTTGTAGCGGTTCTTCCCTCGGTTCTCCGGCACCCGGGCCACGTCCAGCGTCTGGTTGCGTCCAACATCTTTCAGATCCTGAAGAGCAAGTAAGTGAAGGTTGTTGGGGGGGATGTGAGGGGGGGGGAGGGAGGGAGGAGGGGGAGAGGGAGGAGGGGGGGGGGGTCCCACCTCAAACTCCTCTGACAGCAGGTAGTTGGAGTCCTCCTGTAGTTGGTTCAGGTGGGACTCAAACTGTCCAGCTTTGATGGGACTGAAGGGACAGAACGTGGTCAGACAGGCAGAAGCAGCAGGTGACTCTGCGTCGGTCAGGTGACGCTCGGTCAGGTGACGCTCGGTCAGGTGACGCTCGGTCAGGTGACTCACCTGGTGACTCGACGGTTGCTGCAACAGACAGAAACAAGGTCAGTCAACAGCAGGACGCTACAACAACAGCCAAAGTTGCTGGTTTTCACCTCCTGACGCCCAGATACAGTCCTGAGGACGGGACGTCCTTCCACATGCTCATCCTCACCACCGGGTTCTCCTGCACCGCCCTGCACGTGCACGCACACACACACAGGGGGAGACTTCATCAATAGAGCTGATCTCTGTGTGTGTGTGTGTGTGTGTGTGGTGTGTGTGTGTGTGTGTGGTGTGCGCGCTCTCACACTTTGCGGAGCCTCTGTCTGTAGACCAGCAGGGACAGGATGGGCACCGTTATCCCGATCAGGAACATCACAGCGCTCAGACCCTCCACCACCCCCCCGAGAGGCTCTGACACAACAGCACAGACAGGGTGGGACACGTGCGTGATGTGCACGCAGGTGTGGTGTGTGTGTGTGTGTGTGTGTGTGTGTGAGAGAGTCTTACCTGCGTGCGTCCTGATCGGGGGGGACAGGTAGGTGTCGCTGAACAGCGGTTGAGGGAACTCTCTGTGGTTCTGGTCCAGCAGGCGCGTGAACGCGCGCACGCTCAGCCTGGACAGAACAAACTGCTGCATTTTACCTGCCAAGTGGGGACATTAGGGCGGGTCCTCGCAAAGATAGATCTTCTACCTGTAGGAGGTTTTAGCTTTCAGAGGCCCGTCGCAGAAGCTGCCGTAGCTGTCGCTCAGGTAAAGGTCGTCGTCATGGTAACGGTCACAGGGCCCACCCAGTCGGTCGCTCCCGGCCCCCAGGTTCACTTCCACGACCTGACGGTTATTGATCAGCTGCATCAGTCGTGTTCATGTCTGCCAGCTTCATTAGCTCCACTGCTGCTAACGAGCACGGCCCACAGGGACCCATGTGTGCACGGGGGCGCAGTTACAGCACCTGCTCAGTGGGGGCGTCGGCGTCCTGGGAGCAGCGGCTGGAGAAGTAGGCGGTCTGATAGGCCCTGACGGAGGCGTTGGTGCTGTAGTCCTGGTAGGAGGGCAGAGGGTGGCGCTGTTCTGGCTGCAGCGCCTCGGCGGCTGTGAGCACATCGTTATCAGCCCGGTCGTTAGTGTGGATCAGCTGATCTATGATTCTCTACCTTCAGACTCCGCCACCACGACGGTGAAGAACCTGACGGCTCCGTTGATGTCGCTGAACCAGGAACAGTTGAACCGGAACAGGATTGAAGACGACGTGACTTTGGACGACCTCTCGCTGACCTGGACGCTGGGGGGGGGGACGGGGGGCCTACGGCGAGGACAGTTTGGAGACCTGACTGGTGACCATCTGAGGATTTTGTCTTAAAGGTTCAGATCTGGATTTCAGCCCCTGGCTGAGAATGGAGTTAATTAAAGATGAAGCCGACTCCAAGGAGACTCCCAGGAGATCAGTCCTACTTTAACCACAGTGTGTGTGTGTGAGTGTGTGTGTGTGTGTGTGTGTGAGAGAGTGTGTGGGTGAGGTGGGGGGGGCACTCACGGTCAATCATGGTCACAGTGGTGTGTGTCGCTGGTGGACTCTTCTGTCCTGCTGATGAGAGTCTCACAGTGACCGAGTACTTCCTGTACGCCTCGAGGTGGTCCAGCGTTACCGTAGTAACACTGTCAGCCAGTGGCAGCACTGAGATCAGCTCCTCGTCGTCCTGGCGACGGCACTCCACCTCATAGGAGTCAAAGTCAGAGAGGGGGGGTGTCCAGGAGCAGGAGAGGGAGGAGGAAGAGAGCGGGAAGCAGTGAATGGACTTGAGAGGAGAAGGACCTGAGACAAGGAGAGAGGAAAGGAGACAAGGGGAGAGGAAAGGAGACAAGGAGAGGTGATCAATGAATGAAGAGCAGATAATCAGGAAGCCTGTTGATCCCTTGTTTCCCCGTTGATCCCTTGAACAAGCTGCGGCAGAGCTGTGATGAATTTTAGCTGAACCTTTCCTAATATTCTGTCTCCATCTAGTGGTCCCGGTGGGGAACTGCATCCCTCAGCCTGATGAGGTCACACGATGGTCACGTGACAACAGGTGCGTCAGTTTGATTAATGCGACATTAATCAAACCTACTTGTCCTGGCGCTCCTCTGGATTGGCTGGCTGATAACTGCTGGCCCTCCACTGGCCCCGCCCCCACTAACGGTCACCACGGTGAAGTTATAGAGTCGCCCTGGAAACATCCCGGCCAGGATGCGTCCGGTCAGGCCAGTTTGGGTGACTGACAGGCGGTCTGATGGAGCCCACTGTAGCCGGAAGCTGTGGTAAAGCCCGGAGGCGGGGCCAGACCACGCCAGCTCGATGCTGTCATTGGTCGGACCCTGTTTGACGGACAGGTGAGTGGGCGGCTCTGGAGCTGTGTGCGATACAAAGTATTTAATCACCTCTGGAATCATCGAGCGTTGGTTCATGCCTGTTTTTATTCTTACACGTGCGTCCGATCGCCGACACGCGGTTGGTGAGCTCGCCGCTGTGAGTGACCACCTCGCTGCGATACAGATGACCAGGACTCAGCCCAGAAAACACGTGACTGGTGTGGTCGGCGCCGACCGTCTGCACTCCCAGAGTAGCTCCAGAAACGTCGTACAGAAACACCTGAACACAACAGCAGACGTTAGCGCCGCCGCCGCCGCCGCCCTCGGGTTGAACCCAGAGTTCTGCTGAAGGCAGGAAGTGGCGGCGTCTTCCTCGACCTCTGTGCAGGAAGTTGTCGGTTTGACATTTCCAACCCAAATCTGTGCAGCTGTTTAATGTGTGTGAATAAAGACGTTTCCTGTCTGGGTCGGCCTCCGTCTGGAGTTCTGCGCTCACCTGGTAGCTGCTCCTGCTGCCCTCGCCATGCTGCCAGCTGACCGTCAGGCTGTCCGTCTGTCCCGAACTCTCAACCTCCAGAGACGACGCTGCAGACGGCACTGAGGAAGAGGAGGGAGGGCAGAGCAGAAGACCGTTAACCAGGTGAAAGCTAGTGTCTCCTGGGGTCACGTGACCACAGGGGGTCACGTGACCACAGGGGGTCACAGGGGGTCCACAGGGGGTCACGTGACCACAGGGGGTCACGTGACCACAGGGCTGCTTCCTCCCACAGTACAAACGTGAGGCCACGGTGTTCACAGAGTCACAGGAAGTCCCGCCCCTTTAGATGTCAATCAATAATTGAATGGTGACATTTATCCACCAGGGGGCGGTGCAGCACGGTTTTACTCGGCGCGTTGACTGACCGGTTCTGGCGAGCGTAGCCGAGTCGCTGCTCATGTCTCGGCTCCAGCTCACCACCTGCAGGCGGTACAGACGTCCTGCTCGCAGGCCGGTGAACAGGCAGCGGTCTGAGGCTGCAGGAAGCTTCTGCAGATCCAGCAGCTCCCCGGCGACCTGCAGACCGACACGCGCGTCACACGCAAGTGGCGTAGTTCAATTCTGACAGACGGGAAGGATGATCGCACCTGGTGGCTCCTCCCACCCTCGGCAGCCTCTACACCCTGACCGGCTGTTTCGGGGACGCTGTGGAGCGACACGTCGTACGTGTCGACGTGGCCGTCCGAGCGCCGCCACGAGAAGGAGAGAGAGGAGGAGTTGGCAGAAGTGAGGGTGAGGTTGGTGACTGCAGCCGGACCTGCACACGGGAACCAGCGTGAAGCCAAACCCCCGGAACCAGCAGTGCCCCTCAGAAGCCCCGCCCATCACTCACGCGTTTGTCCCTCTGCGGTCGCCTCCGCCGATGGAACGCCACCGCTCACGGTCACCACGCTCACCCGGTACCACCGCCCAGACGTCAGGCCCTCCAGGCGCTGGCGGCCTCGTTCAGCAGAAACGGTCCAGTTGGCCAGAACGGCGCCGGCCTCATCCAGCAGCTGCAGCCTGTAGCCGTCGTAGACGCCGGCGGGCCGCTCCCAGCTGACGGTCAGACTGTGGGCGGTGTGGTCGTTGTCCGCCTGCAGGGCCGTGACCCTGGCAGGAGCTGCAGCAGCGAGACGGGAACGATAATGAGCCGTGGCCCAGGGGAATTCGTGCGGTGAGATCACGCCGTACCGGTCCTGCCTGTTCCTCTGCTCCTATTGGTCAGCGTCCCACTCACTGATTGACAGTCAGGGTGTAGGCGTTGGCCTGGGACGAGATCCAGGAATTCCTGGGAGCAGGCAGTTTGGAAACGGGACGTTTGTCCACCACAGTGCCGTCCTGGAAACGGGAAAGAGGCGGCGTTATTGTGATTGTATTTGAGATCATGTCCTGTTTGAATCTTCCTGAACTGACTCACTGGGGTGGACAGAGACACGACATACATGTCCAGGTCCCCTCTCCAGGCGTCCACGAGGCCAGCAGCCCAGCCACAGAACCCGGGAGGCCGGTCGAGGCAGGAGGAGGAGGTTCTTCACCGTACTGGGAACTAAAGCCACGCCTCTGGATCAGATCAAGGCCCGGAACTGGGAACCGTACTGGTGCTCTCACCTGTCTGGCCCCCGACGAACTGGGCTCGCTCATAAGGTCCGCTGAACGTCGACACCACATCTTATAATGGCGTCCCGGGGTGAGGGCGGTGAGCGCGATGCTGCCAGCGCGTCGCTCGCCAACGCCACGGGAGGGAAGAACCCGGTGTCGGTGAAGAGCAGAGTCACCTGATGATCAAACGGGAACCCCATCAGAAACCCTTCAGAACTGTTCCTTCAAAACAGCCCGGCGCTCGCACCTCGTAGTGGTCCACATCGCCGGGGGCGGGGCTCCAGGTGACCGTGAGATGGCCCGTTCCTGCATCCCCCAGAGACAGGTTCCTCACAGCCGCCGGCACTGAAGGGAGAAACCAGCATCAAGCACAGCGGCGCTGCCGGCCCGTTTAGCGGCCTGGGTTCTGACTCACAGGTGCGTCCATCCGTGGAGACGCTGCTCACGGAGCCGCCGCTCCACGTTTCCACGGTGACCGTGTACAGCCTGCCCGGCGTCAGAGAGGAGAACACACACTCGTTCTGTCCAGCAGAGACACTCTTGTTCTGCAGGACAGTCAGGTTGTAACGGATCAGAACCCACGTAACGGTCCATATCGCCGGCGGCATGACGCCAGTACCACCTGAGAGCAACAGACAGGAAACAGTCAGACAGGTGCTCTTCTGAGGGGTCGTGAAGGCGGGAACGAGAGAGACCTTGAGGAAGTCGTCTCTGCCAGAGTGGACCGCCGTTGGGTTCTGAAACAGTGGCCGGTTCTGAAAGACAAATCCAGGGTTGGTGCCCACGCTCTCGCTGCACGTCTGCTTGTTAACATCTTCACTCACGCGTTCGTGCCTGAACCGCCGTGACGTTCTCCAGGTCCCCGGTCCTTGTCACTATGACAACCGTGTACAGTCGCCCGGCAACCAGGGAGCTGAAGGTGCACTCGGGCGGTGAGGAGCGGGACACGGCCACAGAGCGGATGTCCGGCTGCGGTCCTGAAGACGGACCAGGTAACTGTCAACCACCCCGACCGCCGGGCGCCAGGACACCTGCACGGCGTCCAACCTGCCGCCGCTGGCGACGCTGACGTCGGTCACCGCTGCCGGCGCTGAAAGCCCAAAAACACCAGTCAGGCATTCATACAGGTGTTGTTCCCTGCGGTGGCCACAGGGGGCGCCACTGCAGCAGATGGAAGGAAAATAATGGAGCCAAAGTCCATCTTACAGGTGCGTCCCTGCAGGCTGACGCTGGCAGACTGGAGCCCCCCGCTGACAGTGGAGGCCTGCAGCCTGTAGGGGGCGCCAGGCGTCAGGCCGTTCAGGAGTAGGGAGGAACTGCCATCGGGAACGCTGTGGTTCTGAATGACCACGCTGAGGAGACAAAAACTCAATAGAAGTGGAACCTTTGATAGAACCTTTGATAGAACCTTTGATAGTGACGCTGAACTCACCTGTCCTGCAGCAGCGTCAGGCTGTAGGAGTCCACCTCACCAGGAGGCTTCTCCCATGAGGCCTGCAGGCTGCTGACGCCATGGCTCCCCAGAGAGAGGCTACGCAACGGCATGGGAACTGCCACACACACACACACACATACACACACACACACACACACACACACACACACACACACACACACACACACACACGTGAAGACAGCTGCAACGTTCGGGTCCTTCAGGTAATAAACTACAGCCGACACACACCTGTTCTTCCCTCCACAGACACAGAGCTGCTCAGGTTGTGACTCTTGGTTGCCACGGTGATAGAATACTGCGTCCCAGGCGTGAGCACGTTGAACGTGCACTCCCTCATGTTTGACTCCACCTCTCTGGTGTCCACAGTGGCGTTACCTGCGACACCCAGACAGCTTGAACATCCCAGCCCAAAAACAAGGACACGCCCAGGTAGGTTGCTCTGTGTTACCATGGCGAAGAGTCAGGAAGTAACCGTCACGTGAGCCAGAGGGGGCGTGGCTCCACATGGCGCTGAGCGAGGTCTCATCAGAATGACGTATATGGAGGTTGAGCACCGATGCTGGGACTAGACACAGACGTGCACTAACGTGAGTTGAAGCTTTGAGCCGGTGAAAAGACGAGAGGATTTTTTTGGTCACTATTCCGCCTCCAGGTACTCACCTGTAGCTCCGACACAGCTGCTCTCAGCCGTCAGTCCTCCACTTTCCACCACCAACACGGCTCTGTACAGGCTTCCAGGAGTTAGTCCCAGCCCAGGAAAGGTGAAGTTTACAGCCTCCCAGTTCACGCTGGTGTTGACCACTGGCTGGGAGCCGTCCAACAGCAGCACCCGGTAGCTCTCCCAGTGGCCAGCAGGGGGCGACCAAGACAGCAGGAGCCCAGCAGGGGGCGAGGCGGAGGGGGAGAGGGAGAGGGAGAGGGACGTGACGGCTGCTGGGGCTGAAGGACAGACTGAGTCAGGACGACCACAGGTCAGGACACAAAGAGCAGCGGCGGAGGCTGACCTGTCCTGAAGGTGGCTCCTGATTGGCTGGCCAGCGCGCCGCTGTGGGACGCCACCACGGCCGTATACGTGCAGCCCGGAGTCAGCTGGTCCACCGTGACCTGGGTGGCATCTGGGGGGAGAGCGGACTGCCAACGACCCGTTCCGTTGGTGGCCACTTTGATCACCAGAGAGTCCAGGTCGCCCTCGGGCCGCTGCCATGACAACAGCAACCTGGTGCTGTTGGCGTCAGCGGTGATGTTCAGCACGGCGGCAGGAACTGAAAGGACATCGTCCTGTCAGCACCACGGATGCCCCCCCACCCGTCATCGCCCCCCCACCCGTCATCGCCCCCCCTCACCCGTCATCATCGCCCCCCCCACCCGTCATCGCCCCCCCCACCCGTCATCGCCCCCCCCTCACCCGTCATCATCGCCCCCCCCCACCCGTCATCACCCCCCCCACCCGTCATCGCCCCCCCCTCACCCGTCATCATCGCCCCCCCACCCGTCATCGCCCCCCCCACCCGTCATCGTCCCCCCACCTGTCATCACCCCCCCACCCGTCATCGTCCTCTCTACCTGTTTGGTCCTCAATCGTCACGCTGCTCTGCAGACCGCTGGCTTCCGTTACCATGGTGATGTTGTACAGTCGACCCGCTGTCAGGTTCAGGAGCGCGTGCTGCGTGGCCGTGCTCTCCAACGTCTCGTTCCTCAGCAGACCTGCAAACGCGGCGCAACACACGCTGTTTGTCTGCACGACAGCAGACATCAAAGAACATCAAAGAGCTGTGACGCACCGGACTGATCCCAGAGCTGCAGCCTGAAGCGCTGCGTCCTGCCGGGGCCGGCCTGCCAGGAGAGGCCCAGGCTGCTGGAGGTCCTGGAGGTCACCTGGAGGCCCGCCACTGCTGACGGCTCTGGTCACACACACACACACACACACACATAAGTCTCAACTCCCCAGATGCTTGTTGAGAAGTCCAACATGCCTAAAAGCTCTCTACTTCCTGGTGTGTGTTTTTACCCACAGCGAGTGTGTGTGTGTGTGTGTGTGTGTGTGTGAGACCACAAATGTGCTTCACACTGAACGAACAATATTATCAGGCTGCGACATCTCAGCCTCCACTGAGACACAAACCACTTTAGTTCTCCATCACTATCTGACCGAATCAGGAAAAAATACTGGAGGTGTTGACAGAGGTTGAGAGTTGAAATCCCAGCAGAGCCAGAGAGCTCACACACACACACACACACACACACACACACACACACACACACACACACACACACACACACACACACACACAGGGAGGATCGGAGTAACATGCTAACGACAGCTAACAGTGGCGTTCTCCTGCTCACTGCCGCCACCTTCTGACTAACTACCGGAACTACAGTCTAGCACGCGTCGACTGTTTGGTGCTGTCCAGAACACACACACAATCTCACACACACACAAACAAAAACACACACACCCTTTCCCAGTGTTTCCTACAGAACAAAGAAACAATGGGGACAGGAAATGGCTGAACCCAAAGCTCTGCCCACGATGGAAATACACTCTGAGGGTCCAACTTCTGTTCTGGAGACCTGCCAATGTGAACACACACACACACACACACACACACACACACAGCATGTACTTTTACTGCTCTATCACTCTCTCTCAGCAGGGCCGGGGTTCCTGTAGCTAATCACAGAGGTGCAGAGGGGAAGCTGACTGACACACACACACACACACACACACACACACACACACACACACACTCACACCCACCCAAAGGTCAGCAGGGATATGGAAACAAGAGAACACAATAGAATTTGGGACTAAACAAGGAGAACAAAGCCCGTAGCTGAAGTTCAAAGCGCCAGTCTGAAAGTCATGTGACCTGGGCGCCACACGGCTGATCTGACCCTGATCAGGCTGAGTGGAGCTGGAACACTGTCAAACCTCCAACCTGGTGAAGGTGACGTTTCAGGTGGGTCAGAAGGATCCTGGAGCATCTCGGTTCTGGCCCTGCCCACCTGACCCGAGTCTGGTGCAGGTTCTCTGCAGGGTTCTGGGCCACAAGGCTGACGGACCGGTTCTGTAGACACTTCATGACGTAGCTGTGGAACGTGGAGGGATGCTGGGTCGGGACTTACTGGTGGCCACGGAGACGTTCTCCACTCGCTCGTCCATCTGCGAACGGATCTGAAGCTGGTAACTGGTTCCAGCCTCCAGGTGATCCAGGGTGCAGGTGAAGCCGGCCTCCTCGCCCTCGCCGCCCTGGAGCCCGCTACCTCCCTCCTCCGGGCCCCCTGTGGTGTCCGTGGCTCCTCTTGTTCTTCTGCACTCGCCGCCATCCTCTCCGCTGTCCAGAGAGGTCAGCGTGAAGGAGCAGTTCTGTCCAGGTGTGATCACCCTCAGGTGGACCCAGTCCAGACCAGGTGTGACCTCAGTCACAGAGATGCTACACGGGAGGGGCGGAGCCTGTGTGAGCGCAACACTCCTCCCATCCTGCTGGAGAAACCAGACTTTAGAAGACATTCACATCTTCCCAGCTGAAGGATCAACGTTACCTGAGAACTGAGCTAACCTGGACCCCTGGTTCCATTACCAGCCTTCAGCTGCAGCTACATTAGCACGGATGCTAATTACCAAAACACATTTACCATAAACGAACAGTTGAAATCAAACATTTTATCCCTTTTCCCCAGAATTAATGTTTGTCCAAGTCAGATGTTGTCAAATCTAAAATTAGCCCAAGGAGTCTTTGACCTTTGACCCTTGTCAGCGGGTTCTCATGTTGAAAGCAGAACAGAAAATAAAAGAAGGTTATTCAGGTTCTCCCTTTCTTAAAAGTGTCCAATCTTCTCAACGCTGCACTGATTCTTGATCTATGATCAGTTCTCTTCAAAAACAAATTATGCTGATTATCACTGGATAATTAAGGGTGCGCTGTCGCCGTTAGCGTTATTGAGCTTTCCTCGTATCTCTCGCCCTGTCAGATGTGACTTTTATTCATTATTCTAAATGTTTTTCAATTCAAAATCAAAACAAAGAGGATTAAAAAGCAAAAAAAGCATTTTTTTACCGTAGTTTAAGTATTTAGAGGTTCTGAAAGCGCCTTCAAACAACTTTGATTGTATAAGACGCTATATAAATAAAGATTGATTGATTGATTGAATCACGTTGGAAGGAGCTAAATTCTGCTGAACTCGTCCAAACGTCCGTGAAGGCGAAGCGGACTCACCTGCAGCAGCAGAGCCGCCCAGCACACGCAGCACAGCACACGGACGCCTCGATAGCGCAGCATTCTGGGCCCCCGTCACAGCTTCAGAGCCGGGCGGCACCAACATAATCCTGGAGCGGACCCAGAGCGCGTCCCCGTCCCGTCCCCGTCCACGTCCACAGGGCGGTTCCAGAGAAAGGCTTCAGACTCCTGGAGGACAGCTGGAACGCACAAGTCTCCTGTCTTTTGTCCTCCGTCTCCGGAGCGACTCACGTCTGTCCCCCGCTCCTCTGGCTTCAGACTGCCCCCCCTTCCTGCCTCCTCCCGTCGGTTTCCTGTCGCTCGCTGCGGCGTCCAGGCTGGGAGTCACTAACGGACTTCCTCAATCAAGTCAACGGCTCAGAGGTTCTCTGCACATTCAAAGTGCTGCTGCGACTATAAATAATCCTGAAGCCAAAGCAGAAAAGTGACGACTCGCCGCCACCGCCGCCGCCGCCGCCACACAAGACGTTAAAAATAGGCCGGCGGCTCATCAGGAGTCGCTTTAGCCTCATTTCAGCTTCAAACCTTTGAACAATCAAGTTCTGATGCTTTAAAACAGAGAGGCCACAGCTGGTCAGTGAGGGGGGGCAGGAGGACTGGACCTGCTGGAGCTGCTGGAGCTGCTGGGGGTGATGGGGACCTGCTGGGGGTGATGGGGGCCTGCTGGGGGTGATGGGGACCTGCTGGGGGTGATGGGGGTCTGCTGGAGCTGCTGGGGGTGATGGGGGTCTGCTGGGGGTGATGGGGGCCTGCTGGGGGTGATGGGGGTCTGCTGGGGGTGATGGGGGTCTGCTGGGGGTGATGGGGGTCTGCTGGGGGTGATGGGGACCTGCTGGGGGTGATGGGGGTCTGCTGGGGGTGATGGGGACCTGCTGGGGGTGATGGGGGCCTGCTGGGGCTCCACCTGCAGAACCTAAAGGTCAATCTTTGTCTCAGCTACTTTTAGTGGTCCACCTCTCCTTCCTTCCTTCCTTCCTTCCTTCCTTCCTTCCTTCCTTCCTTCTCCTCCAGGAACCAGTTTCAGCTTTAACGTGGTTCAGAAACACCAGCAGCTGAACATGGAACACGTGATCTGATCAGAGATGGAGCCCAGATGTTGGGGGGGCAGATGTGTGTGTGTGTGGGGGGGGCAGATGTGTGTGTGTGTGTGTGTGTGGGGGGGGGGGGGGCAGATGTGTGTGTGTGTGGGGGGGGGCAGATGTGTGTGTGTGTGGGGGGGCAGATGTGTGTGTGTGTGTGTGTGGGGGGGGGGGCAGATGTGTGTGTGTGTGTGTGTGGGGGGGGGGGCAGATGTGTGTGTGTGTGTGTGTGTGTGTGTGAGGGGGGGGGCAGGTGTGTGTGTGTGTGGGGGGGGCAGATGTGTGTGTGTGTGTGTGTGGGGGGGGGGCAGATGTGTGTGTGTGTGTGTGTGTGTGAGGGGGGGGCAGGTGTGTGTGTGTGTGTGGGGGGCAGATGTGTGTGTGTGTGTGTGTGGGGGGGGGGCAGATGTGTGTGTGTGTGTGTGTGTGTGAGGGGGGGGCAGGTGTGTGTGTGTGTGGGGGGGGGCAGATGTGTGTGTGTGTGTGGGGGGGGGGCAGATGTGTGTGTGTGTGTGGGGGGGGGGGCAGATGTGTGTGTGTGTGTGTGTGTGGCTGCCCTCAACGAGCCACAGGTGACCCGGCGCCAGGTGACCTGACCTGCTTTAAAAGGTCAAGGGTCACACACGCTCCTCCAACCCAGCTGCATTTGACAGACAGTAAAAACCTCGACTATGATTCAAAGATGAAGCGATGCGACAAAAGCTCGAGTCATTTCTGAGGGCGCCACAGGTCACTCCCAGACACAGGTGAACAGCTGCAGAGACCAGACTGACTTTAAGCTAACGTGAACAGACCATCGATCAGCTCTGAGACCATTCAGGAAAATACTGACAAGCACAGACGAGCAGGTCATTAGATCAAGGTTACATTTAATAAAATAGTGCCGTTAGCTCAGGTAACCAGTCACATCATGAACATTCATCTACGAACAGGAAAGCTGCAGCTTATCTAACACTGGATGCTAACACTTAGCACGTGAGGCTAACAGCAGCCGCACTTGGTGCCCGCAGTTAAACCATGTTTAGGTTGTTTGGCGTCTTCAACCATGGAGCTACTGAGGAGCCAGATGAGTGAAGCAGCCGCCGCTCTGACGTCAGCGACGCCGCTCCGACGTCAGCGCAGAGCTGCAACAGTGGACTGGATTAATGTTTGCTAGCCAGGCTAACACTGCGGCCTGTGGGTCAGCCAGCGCTAACAGCTAACAGCTAACAGTCGTCCAGCAGGTTTTCCTGCCAGATCATCAGAAAATCGCTGTAAAGTCACAGAAAACACGACGGATTGCACCATCACTTTGTAACTGGTTCTACGTTTCCATGACAACAGAGGCGACGGGACAGTTTGCTGAGTTCAAAACGGCGTGTTGGACAGGTGAGTCGGCACATTCCTCCGGCTCCTCAGACGATCCGCTCAACACGCCGAGGAGGAGGAAGTGCAGAGGACGGACACATCCCAGTTCCCTCAACAGGCTCCTCCCCCAGGCCTGACTGGGTGTCCACCACACGTGGCGGGCCGTGTGCAGAACTATGACCTCATCAACCACGGGCTCAGGTCCAGGTTCTTCTCGGTGTGGCTGGACCGGCTCACTGGCCCGTTTCTGCAGCCGCTTCGTACAGACTCAGGGCGTGATGGACAAACTCGTACTGCTCCCCAGTCTGGATCATCCCCCCCCTGCACAGAACCAGTCGGTCAGCGGGACTGGAAAACGGCGTCGGGAAGGTTTCAACGCTCTCACCTGTCGGCTCGCAGCTGGCAGGTGATGCTCAGCACGTCCACCACGCCCTCCAGCTCCAGCTGCCGACAGCCTATCGTCGTGGCGATGAAGCAGCCGGTCCGGCCGATCCCGGCGCTGCAGAAGGCAGAGGATTGTGGGTAAGCGGGTCAGGCTGCAGCGGTGGTGGGAGCGGGCGTACCTGCAGTGGACCACGACCGGGCCCCCGCCGGCCGCCCGTCTGTCCGCCTCCACGTCGGCCATCAGCTGCAGCAGCGGCAGCGTGGAGTCGGGGGTCTTGTGGTCGGGCCAGGACGTGTACCAGTAGTGCTGCAGGACACGGGTTTGGTTCCCACACTGCAGAGTGCAGACGCTCTGGTTAGACGGTGACCCGGGTCGGCCCGAACACACACACGTCCAGGTACCTTCAGCGTGAGGCTGCGCGTGCTGTAGTGCTCGCACTCCCTGAGCCCGCCGACCAGAACCTCCACCTTCCCGTAGATGCCTCTCTTCTCGGGCCAGTACAGAACACACTTCTGCACAGACAGAGCTCAGTTGGTGCGGCTGGACCAGAACCCTGTTCTGTTCACCAGAACCTTCACCTGCGTGGATTCTCACGTGCAAACGCTCACCTCGTTCTTCTCCTTCAGCTTGGTGATCATGACGATGGCGGGCGCCTCCTCCTGCCACGCCATCTGCCAGAAGTCGTTGACCGTGTTCACCATCGGACCCTGGGTGGCGATGAACGCCCTCTCGTCACCACGGTAACCCTGGGACACAACAGCGTTAGCATCCTGCTGCAGCTGTCGCCACGTCCCTAAAACACGCCATCACTTCAACGTGTGTGTGTGAGGAGGCGTTTGGTGTCGAGGGTTCTACGTGGTTCTGGACGTGTTCGGGTCTTCTGCTCGATTGCACAACAGGATGAGGCGGTTTGTTTCTGTCAGAAAAACGGTTTCACTGCGACTTCCTGACAGGAAGCCGGTCTATTGTACAGCACACTTTCACCGTGCACGCGTGTGTGAGTGTGTGTGAGTGTGTGTGTGTGTGCGTGAGCCGACATTCCACCAGACTGAGGTGATGATGCGAGCCCATCAGCCTCGCTCCTGTGACATCACCACCGCTGCTGTGAACGCTCCACAGGTGACTCACACGTATGTAGTTGGCGTTGATGTAGGAGCTCAGAGGGTCGTTGAGGCTCTTTGACTTCAGAACGACTCTGGAATGAGGGTCTGGAAAACAAGGACATCACACTGCTCAGCCTGGAGAGACCAGGGCCACAATCAACCAGGAACCAACTGGGTCCCGGCTGGCTCGCAGTTCTGGCCGAGTTTGTCTTTAAACTCGGTCCAAATATTATTAGTTCTGCACCAGCAGAGACAACACACACTGGACGGAGGAAGCAGCATGAGGGACAGGTGAGCATTCCTGGCTCCTGATTGGCCGGATGGAAGGAAGGAAGGAACACCCACCCGTCACTTTTGAACCAATAAACCCGCCCACTCTGAAAAACACGAGGAACAATTATAGCGTGCGCGCGTGTGTGTGCGCGCGTGTGTGTGTGTTACGTAACGTCTTAATCAGGCCGAACGTTCCGGCCGCTGTGAGAACAAACTGTTCTGAGGAAAATCTATTGTGTGAGACTTTGTGTGCGTGTTGAGCTGAGAAGGCAGGAGCAGCGCCGGGATCCGTCCAGGCTCGTTCCGACGCTCCGGCCCAGCCACTTCCTGCTATTTCAAGGTGACGGCAGGTATTTCTACATGATGGCCGTCGCCCTGACGACGGGCAGACTGTACTCACTGGGCAGGATGGTCTTGTACCGGTTCTTGGTCCCGTGGTTTGGGATGTCCAGTTCTTTGGGATCGATGAAATTCATGGGGATTTCCTGAAACAGTCAGTAACCATCAAGTGAGTGGGAGCCAGTCCCCCCGGGGGCCAGCAGGGGGCGCCCCTCCGCTGGATCAAGGTTCTGGTGTGTGTCTCACAGCAAACTCGGCCTGCAGCTTGTGCGTGTTGTTGACGAGGTCGTGCACTTGCTGGCGCGTCAGGGGCCGACTTGCCGACAGCAGGTATTCCCTGGCAGCGGCTTCTCTGGGGGTTACCACGGCAACAGTCATGGGTTCCACCGAGCCCAGCGCAGACATGTCCAACACCAGAGAGACGTTGGAGCCCCGTCTGGAGGAGACAACAGAGCACCATCAGGCCCCGAGCCCCATCCTGACACCTCCAGCTAAACACAAGTGAAACAAGACCAAGAAATATGAGGCCTGATCTGTGTGTGTGTGTGTGTGTGTGTGTGTGTGTGTGTGTGTGTGTGCGTGTGTGTGTGTGTGTGTGTGTGTGTGTGTTTATTCCTCCTCATCTAAATGCTGATTGGCTGTCACCCAGACAGGAGACACACACACACGTACAAAGAAACCAAGAAAAACATCCTGTTCTCACTCTCAGCCCTCCAGCTTCCGTCCTGTTTGGGCCTTAAAGGCTTCACAGGCCTCAGCGGAGAGCCAGGGAACTGAAGCGCCCGAGAGGCCCGAACCCACCAACTAGGACGGAAGAGTTCTGAGATAAAGTCTGACAGGCTGGACCGGGAGCGGAGGAGCCGATAAAAAGGTTTTCTTTTCAGTTTTACAACCACTTAGAAGGAAAATGAACACAAACACTCTTTCACCAGCTCCTCGCAGGCGGGGGGGGGGGGCATTAGTGCAGAGGTCACACACACACACACACACACACACACACACACACGCCCACACACACACAGGGTCTGGAGGGCAGGAAGTTACCTTTCCTGAAGTCCTGCTGCAGGTTTCATCTTGAAAGGGGAGGGGCAAAGCTTCAGGTCGTGGTTGGTTGTTATAGCAACGCTGTTGTCAGTGAGAACTGGGACAGGCCTGGATGGAGAATCACAGAATCACCGCTAAATTAGCTGCGAGCACCAGCTCAGAATGGTGCCGAGGTCCCGATCACTTCCTGTCTACAGCAGGTGGCGCTGTGGCTTCAGAGTAGCCGATAGATACACCAACCCTGGACTGGGTTTACTGGTGGACCGGTCTGGACCAGCCTTCTGTTTGGCTGGAGCAGAACCAGCAACAGAACAAACACAAAGAAGCTGCCAGACAGAATCCAGTCGTGTTAGCTGTAGCATTAGCTGTAGCACTGCTAAGCTAATCAGCTACCAGCTGAACTCGGGACCCTGAACTGCCACGACCTCCGTCCTCATCGTGTGTTAAATTTGTACCGACTGACCTGGACACAGGGGGAGCGAGGTGGCGGCAGGCTGTGATTGGCTGCTGCTGGGGGGTGGGCGTGGCTACAGCTGGCGGGAGCGCAGCTTGGACCATGCTTCCTGATGATGGAAGCTGAAGGCAAACACATTGTTACCACAGATGAGAAACTCTGAACTGAAAATAATGTGTTGTTTATTGCTGACCTTGGTGCCCTTTGACCTCTGAGCGGAGTCTGGGGGGCCAGGGTGGCTCAGGTCCTGACCGTGGCGCGGCGCTTTTACCGCTGTGTCAGAAAGTTGAACCTTCTCCTTCAGTTGGTACAAAACCTGGAGGTGATCGAGAGGTGTTGGGGGAGAACAGCTGCCTGGACACAGCTGCATCGCCCCCTGGTGGACAGGTGCTGCACAAGCACTCATGTCTCAGCTCAACCAAATGATTCTGTTTGAATATTCAGGTCTGTGTCAGTGACCTGACTGGAGTTCAACCTGCAACCCCCTTCGGAGGAAAGTGGTGTGTCTATTGAGCAGATGCCACCTTCAGAGGTGTTTCCCCTCTGACGCAGCACTCACTGTTCTTTACTCTCAACATGTCTGTCACCCTAAAGCTCAGCATCAGGCATCCTAACATCTGCTCAGCATCAGGCATCCTAACATCTGCTCAGCATCAGGCATCCTAACATCTGCTCAGCATCAGGCATCCTAACATCTGCTCAGCATCAGGCATCCTAACATCTGCTCAACATCAGGCATCCTAACATCTGCTCAACATCAGGCATCCTAACATCTGCTCAACATCAGGCATCCTAACATCTGCTCAGCATCAGGCATCCTAACATCTGCTCAACATCAGGCATCCTAACATCTGCTCAGCATCAGGCATCCTAACATCTGCTCAGGAGGAACAAAAGCCAGCAAGATCACAGGATCAATGGGATTGAGCGTTTCTTGCTCGCGGGCGCCCCCGTGAGGACGACCCGGCGCACTGCAACACCCGTAAACACACGGTCTGTGTGGTTGTATTCACATATTACCATCAAGCAGGTGGTGATGATGATGAAGATGGTGAAGAAGAGGACGAGTGCATAAAAACCTTCTAGGTTCCACACGGGGTCCCTCTGCCCATCCTGCAGGACGTTCTTCTGCAGGAGACAGAATGATTAAAGTCGCGGCGGCGTCCAACAGACACGAGGACAACAGCTGTCAGGAGACAGCGACTGAGTTTGGCCTCCTGGAGGCTTTGGGTTCGTTAGTGCTGCGGCCGCGGCCTCTCTGGACTCCTCCAGAACCTATAAACCCTCCACATCTGTCCCCCGAGCAGCAGCAGCCGCTTCCTCCTGTGGAGCTCAGCTCTGAACACAAACCTCTGTGGAGATCTCAGTGATGCCCCAGTGTCCCAGGTGTTGGTGCAGGACCCTGATGTTCAGGGCCTGGATGACCTCCTCGGCGGGGCGGGGCTCAGAGAGGCCCGGCCCGGCGGAGGACACGAACAGCTCGATGCCGTTCTTCTCCTCCTGGAAGAGAGGAGCACGATTCCAATCATCGTTCCACAGAGCATCAACGTGGAGGAACGCGCCTCTTACGTTCAGCCTGTGGATGTGCACTTGTCCCGCAGCAACACCCAACGCTGCTGCCACGCCTTCCCGAAACCACAGAAGAAGACTGATGTTCAGCCTCCTCACATCCACAGCCAGGACCTGCGGACAAAGTTCTGCGTTGGTTCTGCAGCTGATTGGACCCCACCTGCTCCCAGTCCTCACACATTTAATATGCATGAATATTAACGTCAACGGAGAAAATTAAAATGTTGAAAGCTTTTAGAAATGACATGTGTCTTCATCATCATCATCATCATCATCACGAGGAGGAACAGCCTTCTTCTCCTGGACCACTGATCTGGGTTCAGCTGAGACGCACCTACTGACACACACAAGGATGGTCCAGAACAGATGTCCCCTCAAGCATAGGAGACAGGATGTACAGTCCACACACACACACACACACACACACACACACACACACACACACACACACACACACACACTAATCTGGCTAATGTGGAGCACTTCCATCCCTGCCTGTTTGGACACCCAACAGCCATCATGACACCCCTGACCTCTGACCTCTGACCCGACTCAATCAATTCAGATCATACAAATCAAAAACCGGTGAAAACAACCAGCAGCCATCAAACCTGTCAGCTCCATGATGCTGGAAGCACTGGTGTCGTCCTCCAGCCTTCAGTAAACATCTGGATAAACCACCAGTAAACATCTGGATAAACAACAACCAACCAGCTTCTCCTGAAATCCCGTCTGACCTCAGCAGCTCTTCATCCGTCGTCCAGCTCAAACCCGACTGGTGCTGCTGCTCTGGTTGTTCCCATATTAAATTAAGTGGCAACAGAACATGTTGTTTCATCCATTAGCAGCCTCCCACACACACACACACACGCACACACACACACGCACACACACACACACACAGACACACGCACGCACACACACGCACACACACACACACAGACACACACACACACACACGCACACACACACACACGCACGCACACACACACACACACACACACGCACACACACACACACAGACACACGCACACACACACAGACAACCACACACACACACACACGCACACACACACACAGACACACGCACACACACACACACGCACGCACACACACACACACACACACACACACACGCACACACACACACACAGACACACGCACACACACACAGACAACCACACACACACACACACACGCACACACACACGCACACACTCTCTCACTCACACACACACGCACACACACGCACACACACACAGACACACGCACGCACGCACACACACACAGACACACACACACACACAGACACACGCACGCACACACACACGCACACACACACACAGCTTATCCTATTATCTGTGTAACCGTCTGCTCTGTTGAACAAACTCATTTTTTCAGTCACGAAAACAAACGTGAAAACCAAGAACACGTGAGGAACACGCGTGTGTCCATCACCACCGCTCAGCTTTACGTGCTTGGCCACCATGTGAAAGCAGCTCAGAAACTAAAGTTCTGGTTCCTTGAGATGAACCAGAGGATGATCAATTCCCAGTTTTCCCTTTGATGTAAAAGTTAAAAACCAGTTCAAACGAGTCATTTAGAAAAAGAATCTTACCGTGCAAACATGTGACCAGCCTGAAGATCAGAGGTGAGGACCTGGGAGCAGCGGAGCCGGGAGAGCTTTCACTCCGTTTCCTGATCTAACCTTCCATTAGGGCTGAACGCTGCCGCCTGATTGGCTGCCCGAGCTAATCCCATTATCCTGCTGGACTTCCTGTCAGGATCAGGCGCTATTTCTGTCCCTGTCCCTCCTTCAGGCCAAAACATTCATTTATTGGTGGCGTCCCACCACAAGCAGGTTTTCCTGCTCTTGGCTCTCGCTCTCGAACGCCTGATAATGGACGACGGCGTGGTTCCCCCCCGGCTGTTGGTGTGTGTCCCAACGCCGCTTCTTCACACACCTGGTTTCATTCAGCAGCACCTTTCATGTCACCTTATCTCTGTATGACCGTCGCTGGAAGCTCACCATTGTTAGCATCAAGCTAACATGTTGAGCTGCTGTAGCCCCGCCCACACACACACACACACACTCTAACTGGCTTATAGGGGATCTGATTTGGACCAAGTCGGTATCAGAAGGGTGGAGGTGGGTAAATGGTTCTAAATCCAACCTGAACAATGAACCAGCAGCAGCTGGACGCCAACGACGCCATTGATCAGGAATCATTGATCCTGGAGGTCAAACATCCAGGAGGATCATTCACACACGATGGTGAGTTGAGCTGCATCTCTGCAGGGGAAACGTGAGCGTCACGTGAAGCTGAATGAGACCACACACACACACACACACACACACACACACACACACACACACACACACACACACACACACACACACACACACACACACACACACACACACACGGCTGAATGTGTGAGTTGATGTGAGGTCAGATTATTCACACTTGACTTGTTTCTTTGGGGGGAAATGTGCAGATTTAAAATCAGTCAATTCCTGCTTTGATGTTCATTTAGTCAACAACTAACTTGTCTCCATGGCAACAAGCAGCTAAACAGGTACGACTTCAGCATCTTGCAACCATCCCAGCTGTTCATGGTCCTCTTCTGAAGCATCACAGAACCACAACGGTCAGAACCACCACGGTCAGAACCACCATGGTCAGAACCACCATGGTCAGAACCACCACGGTCAGCAGACATGTCAGAACCACCACGGTCAGAACCACCACAGTCAGCAGACATGTCAGAACCACCATGGTCAGAACCACCACGGTCAGAACCACCACAGCCAGCAGACATGTCAGAACCACCACGGTCAGAACCACCACGGTCAGAACCACCACAGTCAGCAGACATGTCAGAACCACCACGGTCAGAACCACCACGGTCAGAACCACCACAGCCAGAACCACCACAGTCAGCAGACATGTCAGAACCACCACGGTCAGAACCACCACGGTCAGAACCACCACAGCCAGAACCACCACAGTCAGCAGACATGTCAGAACCACCACGGTCAGAACCACCACGGTCAGAACCACCACGGTCAGAACCACCACGGTCCGCTCTCCCTCAGCTTGCAGCTCCTGATTGTTCACCCAGGAAACATTTCTGAGGCTTAAAAATGCTCTCAAGCTTCCATCAGAGGTTCCTCAGTGACAGAACGCAGCAGCCTGGGGGAGAGGTCATGTGACCAAGCAGGAAGTGTATTAACACAGAAAAGTGTTACGCAAGCCTCCATTAATAAAAAGAGAAGAGCTGACACCAGATGGAAGCCTGGTGGAATCAAAGCCATCACAGAAGACGGGAGCCTGCAGCTTCAGAGAGGTTCAGCCTGACTCGTTTCCATGAGACCTTTCCTGCCCCCCCCCGAGGCTCAGCCCCAGCCCACCAGGCTGCTGCTGGATGCTTCATCCATTCCAGTCCATCTGCTTTTGCTTTAGCTGAGCTGGGTCCACTGGGTTTATTTTGTGTTGTGTCATGTGCGCTGATCCGATTTTCCATGTGAGGGGCTGAGAGAGCCTGAAGCCCTCCAGAGCCTGGATTCATGTGTTCATCCATCTCATCCACCGTTCCACCCGCCTGTTTCTCAACATCACCCTGAAGGTCACTGCTGCTTCACTTATGTAATCACCTATTGTGAAGGTAAGTGGGTCTCTCTCCCTCTCCAGCGCAGTCACCCGTGTTGCTATGGTAACCGAGTTGCTGCAGCAACAGAGGAGTCAGCACATCCTTGTCCATCATTCATTTTGTCTGCTTCCAACCTGTGGCCCCCTTCAGGAAGGAGACCTTCTCTCAGGAAGACATCCTGCCCTCCTCAGCTCCCCTCAGGGAGGTTCACGCCAGCGTCTGATGGAACCACACGCAGATGTTTTCAAGTGTGCTGCAGTTTCTGACTCCATTTAAAGCCAGTATCGACCAAAGCTCCCGGAGCTCCGCTCAACCGTAACAGCGCGTCCTCACAACCAGCCAATCAGGAGGCAGAGTACTCACCACGGTTACCAGGTGCCGTCCTGACACCTCGCTGGTCTCAGGCTGCACCTGCTCATGTGGCCGTGCCAGCAGATTGAGGGCTGCCTGCCCACCATCAATGGGCTCCTGATCCAAGCCAGGCTCCTGATCCAAGCCAGGCTCCTGATCCAAGCCAGGCTCCTGATCCAAGCCAGGCTCCTGATCCAAGCCAGGCTCCAGGAGAGCAGCTGGCGTCCATCGGGCTAACGGAGCAGGGCGAGCCCGACGGTGGTGGCGGAGGTGCTGCGGGCGAGCTTCTGGAAGAGCATCCTCGCCACGTGGGCGGTGGAGATGGGGAGAGTGGCGAGACGGAAAGAGATAGATCCCACGATCACCAGAAGAAGCTTCTGAGGAGGAGAGAGCAGAGAGGTTGTTAGGGCTGATTTTTGCTCCATATGCAGGAGACGTGGTAACGTTGTGAAACGCCATTTTCTGGCTCATACGGGAGCCAACAGTGATCTAGAAACCAACAGAACCATGAGGTTCCTCCCAATTAAAGGGGAGAATCCCACAGCTGAGACACTGAACAGCTCCTCCAGAACAGGACTGCATAATTCATCTTGAAGCTTTATTTATCCTGCAGCGAAGGCGTCTATTTAAAGACGACGCGCCAGCGTCCGCCGCTAAGGAGACGCTTCCTTCCTGTGAGGGATGCTGAACCCTGAAGGTGAAGCCTCTGCTCCTTAGGTGAGCTGAGCATCACCTGTGCACCAGCTCTGGTTTCCAGCCCGTCTCGGGCCAGCAGCATCACAATCAGACAGGACTGAACAGATAACCTGGTTAAACATCTTCAGGCTGATGAAGACTGACCCGTGCGTCATTCCACATGTGACGTGAACATGAAGCAGAAGGTTCCTTTTCCTTCTCCGAGGTGGACGAGTTCACTCTGGTCTCACACAGATGAATATTTTACATGTAAAGAGTAGAAACACGTGCACGAGCCATTTCCTGACGTTGTGCCTTGTCTGCCCACCGTGCATGGTTGGGTTGGTCACCACTGGTAATGATGCATTGTGGGATATTTCCTCCACAGCTGGTGTGTGAGCACACACACCAGGACCGATGGGAACTGAACCAACCTGTCTAAAGCTGCCGATCTCGCCCACAGTCCAACGCAGTCCTGCAGGGACAGACCCGACCCAGCCGCCGTCTGGGGGACGTCTCACAATGATGCAATAATGGAGGCGGCAATTAATAGTTCACCAGAGGAGACAATTAATGTCAGCCTGGCGTCTGATTGTGAGGCTTCACAACAACAGGGCGCTTCAGCTGTGATCAATATTTCATTAAAGCACCAGCATCAAAGCTCCTTGAGCCCAGTCCCAGGACGCATAAACACCAGGGTCCAGTCTGCTCCAGCGGCGCCATGTCGCTCCTGTCAAGTCCTTTCACACATACATGTGCAAATTTAGCGTAAATTTAGAGTATTTGGGATCAACTCACACACACGGAGGGAGGATTTCAGCCTCCAATGTCAATATTTTCAACGTCGCCACTGTTAAATATCCGAAACTAGTCGGTTCCCGTTTTTAGGAGCAGAAGAAGACTGAATGGTGCATTTGGCCAGTGCCTGGCGTGCGTGTGCGTGTGCGTGATCAGAGGCGACATGCAAACAGCAGAGCCTCACCTGTGATCAGCCACTGTGTCCATATTAAAGCCAGTAGCCCCGACATGGTGCGCAGCCCTCCTCTTCCTCGGCCCATCCTTCCTCTCAGCTCAGCTCAGCTTCACCTTCCGTCGCCGAGACGCATCAAGAAAATGGACGTGTCGCTGTCTCCGTGACGGAGGCGCGCGCGGAGCCGCGCGGAGGGTCGCACCTACACCGACCGCTCGCGACGGCGCTTCCCCGCCCTGCGGTGTCCTGCTGCGGCCCGGCGGCGCGAGAGACGCCGCTGATGGGGAGGAAACGGGAGGGGGGGGGCTTGGAACCAGCAACCTTCGTCTTTTAAACGTGAACAATTACAACGAAAAAAATACAGGCAGGTTTCCTTTAATTACCTAGTTTTCACCTCTAGCTAAAAGCTCAGTATTCTCTAGTTTCTTCTTTCAAATCCCTTCACTATAAAACTGGGCTTCGATAACAGAGAACAGATAAGGAGGTCCACTTTAGGTTCTGTTGAGGTAAAAAAAAAAAAAAAAAAAAGAATCTTAGTAATAAGAGAAACTAACGAAAGTGAACGAAAGTGTCCGAAACATCTTGGCGGTTCTGCGGGTGTTCGGACCCAAAATGGCGCCCGGAACCGTCCAACTAATAATGTTCAACGTGACGGCAGATAGGAAATAAATATATTCCACAGAAGTACAAGCGGCTTGGATGTGCAGATATCAGCATATTTTCTTTCAGATGCTTCTATTTTCGTTTGACTTGATGGCAGCAGATTAAAAACGAATTAGGTCATTCTTTGACTTTCTAAGGTCTATTTGATTGTATCATATTTCTTATCGTATTTTCGTTTATTGTTGATAACGTTACTGCGCTTCAATTAAAGCTCTGCTTACCTTCACTTTGGAGGCCTGTGGTGGCTTTAATGCTCTGCTGCTGCCTGCCTGCCTGTCTGTCTGTCTGCCTGCCTGTCTGCCTGCCTGTCTGTCTGCCTGCCTGTCTGTCTGTCTGCCTGCCTGCCTGCCTGTCTGTCTGCCTGTCTGCCTGCCTGTCTGTCTGCCTGTCTGCCTGCCTGTCTGTCTGCCTGTCTGCCTGCCTGTCTGACTTTATGCTGTCTCCCTGACCAAGATCCTCACCTGGGTTCTCACCAGTTTCTCAACAGTTTCAAAGGTTCTTGGTTCCAATAAAACGCTTTTAGAACATTATCATCCACTGACTCTGCTAGTTAATCCACATTTGTTCCATCAAGTTTTCAATATTTTAAATGGGATCATTTCCGTGCTTGTTATGACGTCTCTTGTTTGATGTGGACTTTGGCGCCCTCTTCTGGTCAGAGTCTCCCACAGCCAAACCACGTGACAGAATTCATCTTAAAAACAGTTTTCCAAGAAAAATCTAATGTCCAGAGAACAGTATAATGATAAACTGTACAGCAGAACATTTTAATAAAAGGCTGTAAAGACAATTCAGATACAAACCTTTTTCATAAAAATAACATTGTTTGGCCATTGACCAGCAGGCCTATCAGCCATGTTAGCTTGGATGTTAGCAGCAAGCTAACTGTGTCAGCCTAACTCACTTGTGCTGCTGCAGCGTGGGGTCAGACTCATGAATAGAGATGCAGCATCGTGTATCGTGATCCAACAGCTGGAGCAGCCTGACAGTCACCTAAACACTCCTGACAGTGACGCCAACAGGCGGAGGACGATTCAGGCACAGTTTACAATATTTACACAATTTACACAGAAAAACAAAAGTGTTTACATCAGGGAGCTGCATTCTTAGAAACGTCTCTTCAGGGTGGAACAAATGTTGAGTTGATATCTGTTCCTGGTTTCCAACTGTGTTAGGGGCTAGGGTTAGGTTAGGTTAGGATTAGGGTTAAAGTTAGGGGTTAGGTTAGGTTAGGATTAGGGTTAAAGTTAGGGGTTAGGGTTAAAGTTAGGGGTTAGGTTAGGTTAGGATTAGGGTTAAAGTTAGGGGTTAGGGTTAAAGTTAGGGGTTAGGTTAGGTTAGGTTAGGATTAGGGTTAAAGTTAGGGGTTAGGGTTAAAGTTAGGGGTTAGGTTAGGTTAGGTTAGGATTAGGGTTAAAGTTAGGGGTTAGGGTTAAAGTTAGGGGTTAGGGTTAAAGTTAGGGGTTAGGTTAGGTTAGGTTAGGATTAGGGTTAAAGTTAGGGGTTAGGGTTAAAGTTAGGGGTTAGGGTTAAAGTTAGGGGTTAGGTTAGGTTAGGTTAGGATTAGGGTTAAAGTTAGGGGTTAGGGTTAAGTAGGTTAGGGTTAGGTTAGGTTAGGATTAGGGTTAAAGTTAGGGGTTAGGGTTAAAGTTAGGGGTTAGGGTTAAAGTTAGGGGTTAGGTTAGGTTAGGATTAGGGTTAAAGTTAGGGGTTAGGGTTAAAGTTAGGGGTTAGGTTAGGATTAGGGTTAAAGTTAGGGGTTAGGGTTAAAGTTAGGGGTTAGGTTAGGATTAGGGTTAAAGTTAGGGGTTAGGGTTAAAGTTAGGGGTTAGGTTAGGTTAGGATTAGGGTTAAAGTTAGGGGTTAGGGTTAAAGTTAGGGGTTAGGTTAGGTTAGGGTTAAAGTTAGGGGTTAGGGTTAGGGGTTAGGTTTAGGGTTAGATTAGGGTTAAAGTTAGGGGTTAGGGTTAGGGGTTAGGTTTAGGGTTAGGTTAGGTTTAAAGTTAGGGGTTAGGGTTGGGGGTGGCATTGAGCTCTGCTCTTATATTGTTTCCACTTCAGGGAAGCGATTCTGTGGAGGCCTCGAGACCACTTCCCTGATCTGGTATTGGACCAAAAATCCTTCAGAATCTTAAAAATCTGTGAGGAGCTCAATGGTCTGCTCCCATTAAAGAGCTGGAATTCCCAGGTCTGCATGTGATAAAAAGAATATTTGTATCTGTTTATTCGTGAACATGTCTGCTGGAGCAGAAGGAGACACTCTGAGAGAGGCCTTGCTCACCATCTGGTGTCCTGACGAGTGAGGACATCCCATTAAGAGTCCGGTAACCCAGTTTTGTCTTCTACACTCCGATAATCTTCTCTGGAATCCATCCAAGAGTTCCCGACCTTAAACACGGAGCACATTCCTGTGCAGTAACCTAACACCAGCTGTTAGCAACACATGCAGGAAAAGCTCGTTCCTGCCGTCTTAGCGTTTTAAATCTAACATTCTAAATTCTCAGATCATGTATCAGCCTTGTCCATGTTTATCCTCGCTCTTCCCAACAGCGAACCTGGGATTTATTGCCTTTTATTTATTTATTGTTTGAAGGGCCTTGAAAGGACCAGGGCCAAGAGGCTTTGGGACCTCTCCCACCCTCCCTTTATCCGCCCCCTACCAACGACCTTAAGATCATGATCTCTGAAACTTGTTAGGCTTTAAGCTTCCTGTCCGACCTCAAACATAATAACATCAGGAGCAGAAGAACCTGCTCCTCTAACTGGGATCATGGTCCTGAATCTGCCGCCTTCGCCAGCGACCCTGGCGGCTCTGAAGCAACCGCGGAGACTCATTTCCCGGAGGTTTCGTTTCTGGGGAAAGCGCCGCCCGTTCCAGACCCCGCTGACACGGTCGGGAATGCTCCCTCTCTGGCCCCGCCTCCGCCCCTGGCCCCTCCTCCGTCCCTGGCCCCGCCTCCGCCCGTGGCCCCTCCATGGTCCCTGGCCCCTCCCTGGCCCCGCCTCCGCCCCTGGCCCCTCCCTGGTTCCAGGTCGAGCCGGGCCCTGTCCTCACTGGAACTCCCCTTTCTCTCAGTTCACTTTCGGGAATCTCCGCCCCGCCTCCGTCCCCCGGGCTCCCCTGTCACATAAAAGCAACTCACCGCACTTCGTCTTTGATCTCGTCTCTGTTGTCGGGCTCTGTGTCTCGTCTCGTGAGCAGTTTTGATCTTTTGTCCCGTTTCTCCTCGCGCGTGCACCATGGCTCAGATCAACGCGTGCCTCAAACGTGTCTTCATCGTCTTTAACATCTTCTTCGCGGTGAGTTGACGCTTAAAATGGCGCCTGTTTGTTCTGGAAGTCCCGGACTTAAAAGTGCGCAGTGACCGTGAGCGCGTGAGCGCGTGTCCGCGGCCAACTTTGTGTCTTCCCGTTTAAACTGGACTTTAAACGCGCACGTTTGTCATCCACGCGGGTTCAAAGGAAGGAAAAAGTTTTGGGAAAGTTTTGTGACTCTTTTGGCCCTTAAATGGACCTGATTTGGGTTGGACGCCATCTTGTGTAGCTTTACAGCTTTATTGGGGACTTTTGATACACGTTTAAAAGAGAACACCTAAACTTCCCTAAAACTATTAAAGCTCAAATTCAGAAGTTCTTAATCAGGGTTAAATGAGGCTCTTGCTCACATCTGAGCTGAAGAAACGTCGCAACCTTTGGTGTTTTCAGTGACGCAGATTCAGAAACGGCCCAAATCTTTTACCTACATATTTATTTAAAAAAAAAAAAACGTTTGCACGATCAACGTTCATCTTTATAACTAAAAAGACGTTTTTAAGGATGACCTGGACGGTAAAAATAATTGAATAGTAAAATACAAAATGTTCTGACGTCAAAGTGACGTGACGTCATAGTGGCAGTTGGTTCTGGGCCGGCGGTCTGAGGCTGTGTTGTGTTCCAGGTGGTGGGGGCGGTCATCCTGGGGCTCACGCTGCTGTCCCAGGTGGTCATCAGCAGCCATGGGGGAGACCAGGTCGCAGGCCGCACTGCCGGCCTCATCATCCTTTACATCATGGGCAGCGTTACCATGGTGATCGCCATCCTGGGAGCCTATGGGGCGCACAAAGAGAACCGAGTGTGTCTGATTGTGGTGAGTACAGGCGCAGATCCCGGAGGAAGACTGGAGTTCCACAGAACAGCTGTTCACCTGTGTCTTGCTGTCTTGGGCAGTTCCTGGTGTGTATGGTGATTGGGAGTCTGATCACACTCCGTACTGGGATCCCTGCTGTCATCGCCCGCTCACAGGTGGCCACGCCCCCTCGCCATTCAACTGACTCGCTAGCAACCTCGGGTGACTGACTCTTGTGTGTGTGTGTGTGTGTGTGTGTGTGTGTGTAGATTGAGGGCCTGTTGCGTGAGAAGTTCAGCGAGCTGGTGCCTCTGGACAAAGCCCCGTCAGATGTGAGGGTCATGGCTGATGAGCTGCAGAAGGAGGTGAGGCCCTTTCAGGACCTTTGGGGACCTTTCAGGACCTTCCCTCTTCAGACCAGAGCCCCTCTGATGGGAGCAAACTCCGGGTCTGTGGGACATGGACAGGCCTGTTGAGCAGGTTCCGCCAGATTTTTGCTTCCATTTGTATCTCCATCAGCTTTCTTCTTCTGTGGTGTTCAGCTCCACTGCTGTGGCCTGTTCAGTTACAAGGACTGGGAGGGAGAGATCCCAGACTCCTGTCTGTGCAGAGACGACACGGAGAGCGAGTGTCAGCAGATCAGCTACAGGGTGAGACGTGCACGCACGCACACACACGCACGCGCACACACACACACACACGGCTTTAAATTCTAACCTCTGTGTCGTGTTCAGATGACCTTGATGTCAGAGTCCATCTACAGCAAGGTGAGTTCTGGCACTTGTGTTTCTCTTTGTTTGATGATGGCGTCTAAGGTCACGTGACTTCCTGTTGCAGCCCTGCTTCCCCATCATTGTCTACTTCGTCCTGCTGGTTGCTGACATCATGCTCGCTGTGATCTTCTCTCTGGCCGTTCTGGCGGTAAGACTCTGAGTTTGAAGCCAAGCGAAGGATGTTGCATTAACTAGTTGTCATTTTTGTTGTAACCTGAGATTATACGTTGAACAAAAAGCAGGAAGTGACGTCAACGGTACCTTAGCTTGATCCTGTCGGCGCACCTTTTGCTGACTCCTCCCCCTGTCGTGCAGATTCTGGGCGTGACCCTGTCGTCCATCATGATCCACCAGATGAGGTACCCGGCCCGAGCCCACGCCGTCCTGACGGTGCCGGCCATCTTCACCACGGCCCCGCCCAAGTACCAGGAGCTGCAGTCTGCTCCCCTGTACTAGCGCTCCTGGAGGAGCCGGAGGGTTCTGGTGGTTCTGGGTGGTTCTAACGCCTCGGCTTGGAGGTCTAAAGACTTGTTTGTGCTGCTTTGGCCATAATCAGATGTTTTTCTATTGTGATGTTTTCTGTTCCGGAACCTCGACGATCAGCAGTGTGGGCTCGGAATATTTAGATGAGGGAACTCTTTTTCACCTTTTTCTTGTTACTGTAACTCCAAAGATTTAATTAAAAAAACAACTAAAACTGATTCTTGACTCTTTCTGGAGCTCATACTGGGTCCAAGGTAACCAACAAATGGAACCTTTGATTGGACGACCCGGAACGAGGCTGCTGCATATTATGGGGTTGCAAAGTGGGCGGGGTCAGTGATTAATTATCCAATCAGGAGGAGGGGAGTCGTCACTCAGGACTCATGGTCAGCCTGGACCAGAACCCCAAGGCTGTGTTCCCAGTTCAGCACACTGGGTTTGTATCTACACCGGGTCCCACCTGGGTTCTGTGAGCCGGTTCTGCTCGGGAGTTCCCCTCGTCTCTGTGAACCGGGTCGTGATGACGGGCGAATAAACATGAATGTTTGAGACAACAGGGACAGGAAATGAGCGCGACACCTTTAAAGCAGAATTTCTGTATTATCTTTACAAAAGCATCAACACCAGCAGTTTTCAACATTACATTTCCAAAGTGTGCTGATTTTATTCCTTTAAACCCACAATTGAAACCGATGCGTTACTCTTCTGTG
This sequence comes from Takifugu rubripes, assembly GCF_901000725.2. NCBI lineage: Eukaryota > Metazoa > Chordata > Actinopteri > Tetraodontiformes > Tetraodontidae > Takifugu > Takifugu rubripes. Next base: position 9,831,465 of record NC_042302.1, on the reverse strand, counting down.
CGTCCAGCTGCAGGAAGCAGCGAGGAGCCACGTTGCTGCTCTAACGAACCTGTTTTTCACTTCTGGATTTACAGGAAACGTTGCTGATTTTCCCTCCATTACAATTCAAACAAAACAGGGAAAAATGACGGCCTCCACTTTTCCAGTGACTCTGATCATCTTCAGCCGGACGGGAAAGAACAGAAGAGCTCAGATCAGAAGTTCACTCCAGACAGTCACCGTTCAGCTTTTTAATTCTTTAAAAGAAAAACTTCCACAGAAACCAATCATGCCGTTTTATTTATGTGAGTGTGTGTGTGAGAGGAACAAAAGGATGAAAGCAGCTGCTCAACATTGACAAACACATTCGGGACTTAAAGTATTAGTTCGTTAATCAATAACTTATCAATATTTAAACGTGTTAAGTCATTTAAGTAAATGTTGGTGAAAATCATGAAAATTGCCTTATCTGTTGATTTTTCTTCAGTTTGTATGAACTTTAGGTATATGTAGCAAGTTTATGGAGATTTCCCGGAATAAATAATAAATGCTAATTGAGTTTGTAATGGAATCATCAACCACGCAAACAGCAACAAGTCTTTGATGTTTACTCAGGTTTTCTAATTTCTCACCCTTCGTGAACAAAAACAGAAATTGATAAATGCTTCTAATGGTATTACTGCAGTTTACTTGCAGTCCAACAGAGGGCGCACTGTGTTCTAATCAATGCTTGTTTGTGTGCGTGTCCTGTCAAACTCTTTTCAATGGAAGGCATAACACTAAATGATGTCACATGTTCTTCTGCAGCAACAACAGAAGTGTGTGTGTGTGTGTGTGTGTGTGTGTGTGTGTTAGCCAGAGGAGCAACACCCCCCAGCCGGTGCAGCCTGTGGCTCATCATCAACGATCTGGACGCCCCTCCTGTTGGATGTGGACTGGCTGGCTCCGTTTCCCTTCATCCTCTCCTCGGCCTGAGCCGTCTCCATCATCCCTGACAACAGACATCCCAGCTCAAACACAACTCTCCCAGCAGGAAGCTCTTCTCTGAAGGAGCTCCAGGACAGCGACGTCACTTCCTGTTTGTCTTACGTTTACAGAGATCCAGGAAGAGCTCCTCGATGCCTTTATTCAACTTGGCTGATGTGTAGTAGTGTTTGGCTCCCACCGACTCTGCGTAACTATGACAACACACCGTAACTGTCACCATCATCATCATCGCATCATCATCATTGCATCATCATCATCATCATCACCTCTCAGCTTCCTCCACTGAAACATGTCTCTCTTTTTCCAAGTCGATTTTATTCCCTGCAGACAGAAGAAACAGACTTAGTCAGCTTTGACCACGTGTGTGCGTGCGTGTGTGTGTGTGTTGGCACCCATAACTCACCTACTATACATAAACAAATGTCATTGCCCAACATTTTCCTCAGTTCCTTCACCCAGTTCTTCACCTTTAAACACAAACAGATGGAACAGGAGTGTGAGGAAGCTCAGCAGGAGCGCACGAGAGTTCGGGCTCGTCACCTTCTGAAAGGAGTCTTCGTCCGTGACGTCGTACACCAGGATGGCGCCGTTGGAGTCTCTGTAGTAGATGGGACCAAGCGCGTGGAAGCGCTCCTGACCCGCTGTGTCCTACACACACACACAGGTATAACCCTACATAAGAGGGGGGGGGGGGGTGGGTGGGTGTGTGTGTGTGGGTGGGTGGGTGGGTGGGTGTGTGTGTGTGGGTGTGGGTGGGTGGGTGTGTGTGTGGGTGGGTGGGTGTGCGTGTGTGGGTGTGTGTCTGTGTGGGTGTGTGTCTGTGTGTGTGTGTGTCTGTGTGTGTGAGTGTGTGTGTGTGGGTGTGTGTCTGTGTGTGTGAGTGTGCGTGTGTGGGTGTGCGTGTGTGGGTGGGTGGGTGTGCGTGTGTGGGTGTGTGTGTGTGGGTGTGTGTCTGTGTGTGTGTGTGTCTGTGTGTGTGAGTGTGTGTGTGTCTGTGTGTGTGTGTGTCTGTGTGTGTGAGTGTGCGTGTGTGGGTGTGCGTGTGTGTGTGTGGGTGGGTGGGTGTGCGTGTGTGTGTGTCTGTGTGTGTGAGTGTGCGTGTGTGGGTGTGCGTGTGTGTGCGTGTGTGTGTGTGTGGGTGTGTGTCTGTGTGGGTGTGTGTCTGTGTGTGTGTGTGTCTGTGTGTGTGAGTGTGTGTGTGTGGGTGTGTGTCTGTGTGTGTGAGTGTGTGTGTGTGGGTGTGTGTCTGTGTGAGTGTGTGTGTCTGTGTGAGTGTGTGTGTGTGTGTCTGTGTGAGTGTGTGTGTGTGTGTGAGTGTGTGTGTGTGTGAGTGTGTGTGTGTGTGAGTGTGTGTGTGTGTGAGGTACCCAGATGGCCAGATTGACTCTCTTTCCTGTGATGTTGAGCTTCTTGTTGAGGAACGATGCCTGCAGAGATAAATTGGGATTATTGATCAATCCTTGCAGATGTGACTGTTACTATGGTAACGAGCAGCGATACCGCTGCCACTCCTGACAACGGTTACTACAGACACGGAGCAACTATTCACATATTTGTACTATTGTACTAAAGAATATATGAAAACGCAACTGAAAGTCAAAGCTGTGGTAATCGTGCACGCGCACATGCACGAGTGTTGTCATGACGCCGTGTCAGATTAACATACTTTGTTCTTTAATCTGAGTTGATGCTGCTCACGTGTCACTAAACTAAAAGGATTTACGCAGAAATCGAAACTTTAACTCTGCCGGGAGGAAAAAACAACAGTTAGAGCTGTGAAAACACAGAAAGTTCAAAGGTCAAAGGGCGTCTGGGTGAACGTTCAAGGACGGCGTGATTTAGACGTCCAGGACAGATGGACGGAGATAAAGACACCAGACAAGATGTCCTGACTCTGATAGGAAAACACGTGTCGGTCCTCCAATGTAGCATGTACAGGAACACACACACACACCCACACCCACACCCACACCCACACACACACACACACACACACCCACCCACACACACACAGGATCAGTGCTCTTCATGGCTACAATCCCACAATGCACCAGGAGGAGGATCAGGGCAGAGTGATGCATTCTGGGAGTTGGTCCCTCTTCCTGGTCTGTGAAGGGATCAGCTGGATCCGATGTGACCGGCTTCCCTCTGGTCATGTGACCGCCCTGCTGGTCATGTGACCGCCCTGCTGGTCAGCACTTACATGACCTCAGCTTCATCCTCCCATCACACACACGTGCACGTGCGCGTGCACACACAGGGGTCTTCACTGTGCTACCAACCCATTTCCTTTATCAGTTCCTTTCATCCCAACCATCATTTTAGGGTTGTTTGGTGACGGGTTATGACATCACTCACTGACAGTTTATAGTTACTAAATCAGACGGATTGAACAGGTTTGAAAATAATTCATCAATTTTCCGTCCTGAAGTTTCCAACGTTAAGGATGCAGGTGCTGAAGAAACCGACAGGCAGTGAACGCAACGTTTCCAACAGCAGGAAGTGGCTGAAACGCTGCCTCTCACTTCCTGGACTTCAGACCCACGACCGCAGTCGGCCGCAGCACTTTCACACCCGCCCCGATTCCACCGATTTCACACACGTTTAAAGCGCCGAAGTCTGACAGAACGGCTGCACATGTGACCAGGCTGAGGACACGGCGCCTGACTGGTCTTCCACGGTTCCGATTGGTCTTCCACGGTTCCGATTGGTCTTCCACGGTTCCAACTGGGCTTCCACGGTTCCGATTGGTCTTCCACGGTTCTGACTGGTCTTCCACGGTTCCGATTGGTCTTCCACGGTTCCAACTGGGCTTCCACGGTTCTGTCCGACTGGTCTTCCACGGTTCCGATTGGTCTTCCACAGTTCTGACTGGTCTTCCACGGTTCCGTCCGACTGGTCTTCCACGGTTCCGATTGGTCTTCCACGGTTCCGACTGGTCTTCCACGGTTCCGACTGGGCTTCCACAGTTCCGACTGGTCTTCCACGGTTCCGACTGGTCTTCCACGGTTCCGACTGGGCTTCCACGGTTCTGTCCGACTGGTCTTCCACGGTTCCGATTGGTCTTCCACGGTTCCGACTGGTCTTCCACGGTTCCGACTGGGCTTCCACAGTTCCGACTGGTCTTCCACGGTTCCGACTGGTCTTCCACGGTTCCGACTGGTCTTCCACGGTTCTGTCCGACTGGTCTTCCACGGTTCTGTCCGACTGGTCTTCCACGGTTCCGACTGGTCTTCCACAGTTCTGACTGGTCTTCCACGGTTCCGTCCGACTGGTCTTCCACGGTTCCGACTGGGCTTCCACGGTTCCGATTGGTCTTCCACAGTTCTGACTGGTCTTCCACGGTTCCGTCCGACTGGTCTTCCACGGTTCCGACTGGGCTTCCACAGTTCCGACTGGGCTTCCACAGTTCCGACTGGGCTTCCACAGTTCCGACTGGTCTTCCACGGTTCCGACTGGTCTTCCACGGTTCTGTCCGACTGGTCTTCCACGGTTCCGACTGGTCTTCCACGGTTCTGTCCGACTGGTCTTCCACGGTTCTGTCCAACTGGTCTTCCACGGTTCCGACTGGTCTTCCACGGTTCCGACTGGTCTTCCACGGTTCTGTCCAACTGGTCTTCCACGGTTCCGACTGGTCTTCCACGGTTCCAACTGGTCTTCCACGGTTCTGTCCGACTGGTCTTCCACGGTTCTGTCCAACTGGTCTTCCACGGTTCCGACTGGTCTTCCACGGTTCCAACTGGTCTTCCACGGTTCCGACTGGTCTTCCACGGTTCTGTCCAACTGGTCTTCCACGGTTCCGACTGGTCTTCCACGGTTCCGACTGGGCTTCCACGGTTCCGACTGGTCTTCCACGGTTCCGACTGGTCTTCCACGGTTCCGACTGGGCTTCCACGGTTCCGACTGGTCTTCCACGGTTCCGACTGGGCTTCCAGTCCACCATAACTGCTCCGCCGGCCCGTCCATCTCAAATGTCGGGCCTCATCAGCACCAGCTACCAGCTCGTTTTAAGCTGAGGCTGTTTCAGGCTGTAATTAACACCTCCTGCAGCAGAACATCAGAACCTGGAGAAGGTATCTGGCACCATCCCCTCTGGTCAGACCCGTCAGACCCGTCAGCAGGTCGGAGCAAACCGTCTTCCTCAGCATGTTAAATGGTACCGGGTTATTTAATACAACTAACTAAAGGTGCCGCGAGGCCTAAAGGTCACACCTGGGGGCAGGTGGCCTCTGACCCCGCTCCCCCGGCCCGGCCCGGCCCGGCCCGGCCCCGGTGGTGCCGCGGGTCCACACAGCAGCTCCTCCGAACATCTCCTCAACCCTCCGCAGACATGGCTCCAGTAATCGGACCCATTGGCTGTCATGGCTCGGAGCCAGCCTGGCCTGGAGTCGCGACCCAGCGGCTCTTACCTGTAGCGTTGTGATGTGTTTGTCGTTGAACTTGTTCTCGCAGTACCGAAGGACCAGCGACGTCTTCCCGACGCAACCTTCCCCCAACAGCACCGCCTTAAACGAGTAGGTCTTCCCGCTCGCCCCTGCAGCCGCCATCGCTGGTGGACTGTTCTGGAGAGCTCCACGGAATGTCCAAAACAAGCTGCGCGGAGTTCGGGGCTGCTAATGCTAACAAACCGCGTCGGAACCGAAGTCCTGCGTAGCTCACATCAGCTTCCGTCTCTGGAAAAACAGCTCAAATCAAGGCGAAACCGCCTCGACAGCATAAGAGAGGCGCACTGGCATCAACGCGGAGCTGGAGGTGGCGCTGGCGGCTCTCACGGTTCGGCTGACGGCCGCTTCCACCGATACGTTTGCTGCTTGTTGCCCAACTAATGGCGTCTGTCTCAGCTAGGAGTTAGCCGGCTAGCTCTTCCGAAGATCGTCTGTGCTATGACTGATGGTCCACTACTCCCTCTAGTGCGAAGTGAAAAATCAACTCCTTTTTATCTAGCACTTGCTCTTTCCCCTGATAAATCATGTTTGTTCTGAAGTTATATTATTAATCACTACTTATTCACTCACAAGCAAGAACACGATTTTATTGCTTTTGTTGTTCTTGGACCATAAGCGCAGCCTGGATGAAGCGGCGAGAAGTACCGCAGAGTGAGAGGTCTCCTCAGCTTTCTCCTCTTTGCAGCGTCACATGACCACATCGCTGCCTGGCGCGGCCCTCGGGTCTGCTGGGGGTTTCTGACGTTTCCCAACAGACAAAAACATTGTTTAATATGATTTCAACTGTGTCGTTTGGGGGAAAATGAGCACAATTGGGAATGAATGGAGGCTGATTTACACGAATGTTATTAAATAAGCATGTGACGGTATGTGTTCTTGTTTATTCCAAGTTTTAAAAGAAGAAACAACTACACTAATAACTACAATGACAACAGCAACAACGAGATTAATAATATTAATGATAGCAATACATTATCAGATGTGGGAATTATTTGGACAGCGAATTAAGATTCATTTCTTCCTTAGAATATTCCTAACAGGTTAAAAAAAACATAGTAAAGGCACAAGCGCATATTGTAGACTGATTTATCTCTGTAGAAACAAAGAACAGTTATTTTCAATGAAGTTATTTATTTTTATGACGTGATTTATTGACTAAAATGGTCGAGATGTAGGACCACGAGTTCACCGCCAGGTGGCAGTGTGCGACTGAATTGAGAGTATTGACATCATATTTGGATTAAAATCTATAAAATTCAAATTTAATTATTGGATACTGGATATGCTATAAAAATAACAATAATAAAATAATAAAATGGCATCCAAGACAGACAGAAATGGCATTTTTGGTAGTAAAAACGGAGCATTTCTATCAGTTTAAATCATTTCTAATGAACTGGTGTCATTAAACTGGTAAAATGCTTCACGACAGCGGGAATCTGCTGGGATTCTTCACGAGTTTGCTGGTTCTTGACAGATTACGGATCTGTGATTAATCAACTCCATCATTGACAATAATAGTTGTGGAATCCGCTCAGATAAGAAACAAGAACGTTACTCTTCCTCCCAAAAAGTAATAAAGTACAAGAATGAGATTCTTTCAGTAATCTTCACGTTCTTTTACTCTCTTAACATTTTCCTGTTTGACTGGAATTGATTTTTTTTTTAATGGTTAAAATTAACTTTGATTCTGAGTTTTTGTATCAACACGCTGAAACACTGCTGTGACCCCCCTCCCACACACACGCACACACACACGCACGCACACACTCCTGCAGTGTTGAAGCACGCGTGCAGTCTGGAAAGCGACCAAACTGCAGCCTTCAACTCGAAGCACCTGAACTTTAATTTCGCCGTTTAAACCCGGATTAAGTTAATCTGATCAGGTTCCGGAGAGGTCGCAGCGCCCTGAAACACACCCTGATCCGGATCCCAGGCTCCGGCTTCTCTCTGCCTTCTCAGGATTTTGAGGTATTTTGGGGAAACTTTTGTCCACAAACTTGAGGCTCCGGGGCGCAGCAGCAGCGGGAGACATGCCGGGGTCTGCGGCTCTCTTGGCCGCATTTGCTGTCTTCACGGCCGCTTCCAGGAGCTCCTGGGTCGGCGCGGAGATGCGGAGCTCCACGCTGCCACCGCCGGGGGAGACCTCCGGGGACCGAGGCGGCTGCCCTGGCCGCTGTCGGTGCGAGGCTGTCGGTCTGCTGCACCGGGTGGACTGCTCGGACCTGGGCCTCCGGGAGGTTCCGGCCAACCTGAGCGTGTTCACGTCATACCTGTAAGTCCGATTTTACTGCCTCTCCGACCAGAACCGCTGAACCCAGAGCGGCTCAGCGCCCCCAGAACAAGTGTGTGTGTGTGCGCGCGCGCGTGCGAGCACGCACTTTCATGTGCGTGTTTGGATGTTGCGCTCTCGTGAGAAAAGGAGCACCTGCCTCGCGCTCCCTCTGTTTATCTGCCCCGCGCGCCCGCGTGTTGGTGCTCAGTGTGTAAAACCTGGGGCAGAAGGAGAACCTCAGAGAACCTCACAGAACCACAGAGAACCTCACAGAACCTCACAGAACCACAGAGAACCTCACAGAACCTCACAGAACCACAGAGAACATTTGAGGCCTCCCTCAGATTTCCAGCTCTCGTCCAAGGCTGCAGATGTTGCCCCGATGTCCTCAGGCTTCGAACAGGTCCAGGAACCTCTGGGGAACAAGGTTCTAGTCATCCCTGCTATGTTCTGAGTGGTTGCAGTGATTCTTCACAGTTCAACACTGGCTCTTAGAGCACTTACGAATAAGGACCTGAAAGAATTTTGGAGAGTTCTCGAGTTCTTTAAGAGGTTCTTTGAGTGGTTGAAGAGGTGTTGAGACGTTCTACACACGTAGAACCTTTGTTAGTTGTTCAGGAAGATGGTTCCACGTGTTCTGGAGATGGTCCCCAGGTCCTCCAGGAGGCATCGTTTATGAGCTGTTGCAGATGTTCCCAGAACTATCAAAGAACCGTCGGTCCTGGAATATTCTTCAGGAGAACCCACAGGTTCAACACGTGTCAAACCTGCTGGTTACCACGACAACAAGTGACCTCATCTCCGTGCTTGTCAGGTCCAGTTTGAGATGCTCAGCAGAACCTTCTTGATGAGATGTTGATGTTCTCTGTTCTCAGCAGCACCGACGGGTTCAAGAACTTCAGTTTTTACAGTTTGTGTGTGTGTGTGTGTGAGTGTGAGTGTGAGTGTACATCGTGGCTCAAATACAAACAAACAATAAAACTAATTCAAATCCAGCAGGTGAGAGTGTGTGTGTGTGTGTGTGTGTGTGTGTGTGTGTGTGTGTGTGTGTGTGTGTGTGAACCTGCCTGTCTTGGCTGCAGTATTAAAGCAGCACAATGTCGAGGATTTAAATTTCACTCTCATTAAAGAAACCTTTTATTCTGAAAAGAAAGCATGAAAGCACTTTCCTTACAGTTGGTCTAAGACAGGCAGATGGACACACACACACACACACACACACACATAGACACACACACACACTCACACACACACACAATCAAAGGTTCTTTGTGTCTTCATTTAAGCTTTAATCAGAAGTTGGACTCAGGTAAACATCAGTTTTCTCTGTCCTGTCCTGGGAGCTGCTGAACACCTGTACTGGTCGTGTCGTCTGACCATTTCTGGATATTCCCATGATGCATCTCTTCACGTGCATGGAAGAGCCTGAGGCTAAAGCTAACATGCTTCCCGACACCGCGCTGTTGTGACACACCTGTAGTATCTGTTGACAGTGGTGTTCTCACTCCGATACTCCAGCCTGCCAGCGTGATGCCACAGCATCCGCCCGTCCACCTGTCCGCCCGTCCACCTGTCCG